>NC_056536.1:13877290-14152290 GCF_910596095.1 Thunnus maccoyii
GCTGGTATTTGTCTGTTATTATACTGTATGCTTTATTTCCACTGGCCTACGACTTAACCATAGATATTGAACTTATTATGGTAATTGTGAAATCAACACAAATAACAATATTAATTAATATTGTTCCTCAGGCTATTTTTTAAGTATTCACAGCCAAATGTGATCCACCAATAAGAGAATATACACTATTTGCATATTTAGAGTAAAGACAACACCAATGGCCATGTTGCAAACATTGAATTTTTCTTTATGATTTTAAGTTGACAAAACATGCCTCAGGGACAAATGGCACAGTGACTACACCCAATGATTTACGATGATAGGAAGATTATGAAAGACAACAGTCTGGAGTGGAGAGAGTTGGGTCATATACAAACTTTGACCCCTTGCTGCGAAGTTTGAGAAACACCCTGTGTGGCTCAATGAGAAAACACACTGCCCTGCATATTCACCCTCTCACACATCATCAGCTGATACTTAATTGTTAGCATACATGTATCTGTTTAGTTTCTTTGGTGACAGAATCTTGCCTTGTTTCAGGAGGCTTTACTTTCCCTTCAAAATTAGCTGGCACATGTATCGTTGATCCTTTGGTTGTTGTTTATGTGATAAAATCCTGGTGGTTTTGGGGTACAGGGTATGGGATACTTTGCTATTCTCTATTTCTGACTGCTATAGCATAATATAATAATGCCTCAATCTTATACCCAGTTCTGAAAAAACATTTACATTTATTGTCTTAAACATCTTGTTGTCAATACTGTAAA
This sequence comes from Thunnus maccoyii, assembly GCF_910596095.1. Taxonomy (NCBI): domain Eukaryota; kingdom Metazoa; phylum Chordata; class Actinopteri; order Scombriformes; family Scombridae; genus Thunnus; species Thunnus maccoyii. Next base: position 13,878,058 of record NC_056536.1, read on the forward strand.
AGGAGCTTATACCTGAGTCAGATTCCTGTGAAAAGCTAAATAAATGGGCACCATCTCCTATAATGATTGCTGTGCCTTTTTCTTTCTCAGCCACCCACCACTAACCAAACAATCAACCACACTTTAGACCCTGACATAAATAATCAGAACAGGCAAGAATTAAGAGGGCTTTAAAATGAATTTTGATCTATGGTTTGGTCAGGCACTCAAGTGCCCACAGTAGTAAAGAACATAGGCCAGACGTCTCAGCAGTGCATAATATAATAGCTCCAGCTAAGCCAAAACCAGTCTCAAAACCTCCTCTAGTATGCTGATAAGCTTTAGTGTCAAGTGTTTTTTTTTTAATGCAATTTCATTGAAATTACAGCTATTACAAAACATAAAATGTGGCTGGAAGAACTTATTTTCCGCTAAGTGCTGACATATAGGAATTTCCAGCTATAGCAAAGGAGAAGAAGAACAGACAAAAAGTCAAGTGAAATGTGGCAGTGTCATATTTTATATCCAAAACAGCTGGCTCTAAGATGGCATCAGTTTTCTTTTAAACTTCATCAACATCATCTGCTTGGGCCTCAGGCAAGAAAACTGTACACTTTTCTTTTATCACGTTTGCTGCATAGGAGATGTACATGTGTGTTAATGTAATATCCAAAAAACGTCACTAAAACTTCCCATCTCCTCAAGATCAGCTGTACATGTCATATCTAATCTATCCAATCTATTAAAAATAATTGATAACTGGCAACAAAAAAAAAATCCAAATAGATTTTAAAAAATTAATTTAAACATCATGGACACAAATCAACTCAATGAAAAAGCAATTTAGAAATTGGATGACATCTGAAGGTGCAAAGGAACTTTCGGCCTGTGTTTAAAGATCATATGAAAATCTAAGCCAAAAGTTTTAATTTCTCAGCTGCTCACAGTTACTCAGATATTTCTCATTATGCAGAAAGAACATTTGAGCCAACCACAAACATCCTTGTTATTCAGCACAATATATTCAATTCACTGCATAATATTTACATAAATTGCTGTGTCTTTCAAAATCAGTTAGTCTTTTGCCAGAAGTTTCCAAATTAATCACCAGCGCAGCATTACAAATCTGATTTTCAACTTGCGCTTTGTGTTTCATGGTAGATGACAGTTTAACTTAGTTTTTCAGTCCATGTCTTACAAAATCCTGCCTCTGCAAAACTGTATTTCTTAATCAGTTAAACCAAATGTGCCAAATGGATCAAAGTTTTTTATTTTGAGGGAGATTTCCTCAATTTGTGTCTGTGCAACAGTTTTTGGTTTGGCAGTCTCCCCTCCAGAGAATTTCTATCAGTCTCATAGTAGCTCTACCTATTACACTAAATCATTTATGGCTAACCACTCATGTTTTTGTCCTTATGCAACATGAAAAAAACAATGCCATGATCACCAGTGTTTTGGAATGGAAACTGTTTTTTCAGGATCAACCCATGGGTTTGTCTCTTTCAAACATGTAGCCAGTGTTTTCTATGGATCTGAGGTGGAATTCCAACTTTATTGTCCAATTTAGATTGTCATTTCAAATCTACGTTTATCTCTGAAAGACCCCCTTTTACTGGCTTACTTTGACAATGCTGATTATACCACGGTGTGGGTTTTGCATAAATCTCAATACCTCCACTCACTGTGAAGCATCCCGCGGGTCATACAATTTCCAGTGGGTGATAGTCATCAGTCCTGGTAAACCATATGCTCCTCAACAGCAACCACAAAGCAGGAAATCTGTGGGATCCAGGGGCATCAGCTGTTACTCATAAGGGAGGCATCTTGCTGACTTTAGGGCGATAATCCCCTCCTTGGAATGATGTTCTGTTTGATGGAAAGTTCAGCTCGGCCATAGATCTTTCTGCAGAGTTGTACATTGTTCAAGCCCTTCTCCACATGCAGAGGAAACACCTCCAGTATGCCACTTATTTTGAACAAGGAAGAAAAGGCAAGTAAGTGTAAGGCTTTGAAGCATGAAGAGGGTAAAAGGGGCAATGGGACTGAGTCCATATATGCGCTGTGCCATCTGTACACTCTAATGTGCCCAGGAAGTCGTGTAACTTGAGGTCAGACCTGCTATTGTGACATGCTGCAATGCGCAACCTTCTCCATGTACTTAACTACAAAGAATATTCCATTAATGCTGTCAGGGTTTACAGTGTAATGTTGATGATGAACTGTGAGGAAGAGATCACATCTAAATAGATCTGTCCCACTGATACAGAGAGTAATACATTTCAATTTGGTCTTTAAGATGGCAGGACAGGAATGAAGAGCAGGTAGTGTGGCTTTTGTCTATATTGAAAAAGGTTTTCAGGTATCACTGGGCTCAACATCACATCCACTTCCTTTTTGAACTTGATTTTTTCGCCGTTGTTTGATGCATAGAACCATTGTACACCGCAGTTCATCAGATTCATTTCAACAGGCTTACATATCTGTGGCCTCTGAGATGTTAATGCCACCTGTTTATTGTTTCGCTGCTCCCTACCTCAGTAGCTCCACAGCACTCCAGGGATAATGAGTCTGCAAATCCCCTGGCTTTGCACACCCAAAATGTTTTCTAATAAAACACAAGAGGAGGCCAAGAAAAACAGGACAAAGTGGCAGCTGGAATCCTTCTGAAATGTATTACATTCCCGTATGTCTCACAGTTAAGCCTGGAGTCCATTGCAGTGAGTTTCCCTTTGCTGACTAGATCAAGGACAACTATAATCAGCACTTCACAAACAGATGTTGGCAGGCGGAAAGTGAGCATACAGTATGTTATGATGTGAAACCACATGCCTGACTACTTGAGGTAATGCAAGGGGAAAAATAGGATGAAAAAAATAATCTGATATGCAGCAAATGGGCAATAAAGAAGAAATAAACAACAACAAGACATTTCATTTTGAGAAACCTTGGTAGGTCCAGGATGGATTTTAATTATTGCAGTCCCAATAAACAGTACTGTGGAACAAACAAATTTGTGAGGTAAACCATTTAAGTACTGGGCATTAATCTTAAAAATGTGCTGTATACTGCTACGAGAATGAAGTGAAAATGATCTAATGAGGCCTTTTATTAGGTTTCACCCCCTTAATCCATTTTTATTGCCTTGATCAACCATGCCAAACCAAGGAGATTTTGTAACATTTGGCTGCCTATATAGTAAATAACCACCCATGATCATAGAAAAGTTACACTGTACGTCAGGTTGTAAGAAGTCTGTCACAGAAAAACCCAAAATGATACCTTGAAAACATGCATACATCATGTGACTGCTAAACCACACACAGTCAACTTTTTGATAGCATTCTGTCTCCACATCTCTGGTCAGGAGAAAGAAAACAGAATATGGTCTTCATTTATCTGGAATTCTTTCTGTTTCCCAGCTTGGGGAATGTGCCAGAGAATTGGGGTATGGCACAAACCCCTAGCCTTGGGGAATTTGGGAAGGAACCAGAGGGCAGTCATGAGTCAGACAGATTTAGGTTTAGTGGATGCCTCTGTAGGAAAGTACAACTCCAGGACATTTACTGTATATGAGCCAGAGAATGAGAAGTTAAACTGTATGAGAGACTTTGGATAATCATTATATACCATGCATTATATATTTGTATCATTTAAATGTGTTTTATGTTTTATATGTTTAAATACGCCAATTTCTCTGTGCAGGTGTGAGTGTGTCTACATCAAGCTCAGCAGAAAATAATTAATCTTCATATTTAAACAGATTTTTTTTCCCCTATAGCTATTAGTTAATTTTTGAACAAATATTTCAACAAGTGATGGAGACACAGTAACATGTTTCCTCTTGTGTTCCAGTCCTTTATAGCGGTGTTGTGTTTGATAGTAATGTTCAGCACAGGAGGCAACACAAAGTGAGAGGAAATTGGGGTTGGAGGCTCAGAGAGGTAGGTTTGTTTTTACAATAGTGATCTGAGTAGAGCTGCAGGTAAACTCTCATTAAATCTTCTGCTGGCCTTTTTTTTTATTTTTTACCCCTATCCGCACTCAACATCTTAGTAAAATTCCCAAAGCTGTTCCCATTTAGTGTACATCTGTGTGTTGTACATGAACACAGCACTTCAGAAACAGACGCATACACCCTAACATTCCACAGTTTGATTAACAAACAGAAAGACTCAATTAAATTGAGCTGAATACAATTAAACAATTTTTTTTAGCAAGACTCAAAATGAATTTGACCAGTAATTTGCTCGCCCCCACTGTAATTTGAACATTTAACTTTAAAAGAATCGTCAGTGTTCAACAACCCTCCCATTGCCAGGAGCAGAGCAGGGTGTGTTCCTTACTGAAATCTGATTGGTATTTTATATCTGGTTGCTAATAAATCTATGAATGCCTGACATTTACGACTTCGACCCATACATTCTTCTGGTGGTGCTCTGCCTGGCCTTAACTGCAGCCATAATTAGTTTGTGCTTGTTTCGTGAGCTTTTTACCTGCAGTCTGGTCTTCAGTAAAAGAAACACATGCCCAAGTTGACTGAAGTCAGGTGATTGACTTGGCCAGTCAACAACATTCCACTGTTTGGTCCTATAAAACACTTTGGTTGCTTTGGCTGCACGTTCAGGGTCATTGTCCTGCCGCATGACCTCCGCCTCCTCCGTGTCTGACATATGAGGTGGTATGCCTTAAATCATGAGCTGTTCTTTTTTCCCCCCATACTTTCCATCATACTGGAACAGATTGATCTTTGTCTCATCAGACTATAACATTTGGCTTCAAAACTCTGCAAGTGCAAACAGTAACCAATCCTTACCAGAAGTTCTTGTGTTTAAACCTCAGAGGATTGTTCTTAATCCTAAATTTAAGCACTGCACATTCTGTCATGCACTATGGTGGTCTGCCAGGTCAGTCGCAATTGTTGAGCTCATAAGTGTGTTCTTACTTCTTAATAGTGCACTGAAGAATTGAGTGCGACACATTTAATATTTTGCCTGTTTGATAAATTCAGATTTTTCAGCCTCATGATAGCCAGCTTTACAGGCCAGGCTTTGATCCTCATGTTGAGATACAACAACAGAATCCAAACCCTCAGATTCACCTGCAGAACTTTTGCTAACTCCTTTGTGCAAGATGTCATGCAGGGAAACACATGTGCCCAAGAAGCATTTGCACAATCATTCATACAATTACATCTGGGTCTACTATATATGAAAAGAGAGAGAGAGAGAGAGAACTATGTACACGTCTATCTCCCCTGAGTCTGTTCCCCCGTCTAGAACACCTCAAAATGCAGATGTAGATTTGCAGAGACTACAGCTACACATATCCACACAGATTAATTGTAGTCATTAGTCTCTGAGAAAATGTTTAGACAAGAGCTATTTACTATCAAAACAGGCCCACCATCCGCCGAGAGAACTATAATAAACTATAGAGATTTCTGCCATATCAACTCATTTTTTTGTTTGTTTGCTTGTTTTATGACACCTTTTCAAACAGAAACAACATAGTAAGACCATACATATCTCCTCAGTTACAGTATATCAACAATGAGCACAATTACTATAACAAAACATACCAACTCAAATCATTAACTGTAATTGCTTGCAATTTGTCTGACCTGAAAAAATGAAAACAGCAGCTACAGATATATTCATGTGAACTCCAGCGCTTAGCCTATAGTTCTATCTAAAAACAAAGTCATACTACACAAGGACTACGGAGGGGGAACATACTCCTGGGTGGCAGTAGCACCATGTGTAGATGGCCTTGAGGTGGGTTTGTCTAGATCAGTTGGATTATACATTTCAAAACAGAAGCCTGAAAGTTAGCATGTTAAGCAAAAAGCTTTGTTATTGAACTTGAGAGGCAGCACTTCATCTTAACCTTAAGTCAGGCTGTGATCAGTTCCAGACTGACTTTTATATAAAACAGGAGTGTGAAGTCAAGGTTACAGGTGAGTGCCTAATCCAGTTTTCCACCCTATTTGAGTGTCTGGGCTGATGATATTGTTACTTGTTCTTGTGTGAGTTTGTCTGGGGTTTTAATTCAAAGGTTTCTGTTTTGAAAGCATGTTATAATAAATGGAAGTATTTGATAACAATGTTAAGTAATGATGTAAGGGCCCGTGCTGGGCAGTGTTGCTCAATGACATCTTTTACTATCTTAAAACAAGACAACTATTATATTTTTCATGTCATGCATCAACAGGAACACAGAGTAGTTCATGCCAGTACACACACACACTGCATTTGACAGAAGGGGTGTGAGGGGAGGTGTGGGCGTGTACCCAAGCCTCTCTAAAGCCCTTTATCTTTGATTTGGGCTTTTAGAAGGAGAAGTGACTTTGCAGAGCATCGTTGCTCTCTTTCTCTTAAAGATCACTTTGCTGCGGTACGGAGAGCAATTTGTTTTAAGAAAACCGCAGTTTCCTCTCACTTCACTGTGCAAGTCACAGGTAGGATTTATGACATGAAGCCATAAATATGAAAGGAACTGTGCGACAAACATCCTCTGAACCGTTATTTAACGTCTGGACCATATGAGATGAGCTTCACATGGACATCTACAAAGAAGTTAATGGATTTTCACTCCATGCTGGTGGGGGATTAATATGACAAGTGCGCTGCATTCTCATCAGGCTATGATTCATTTGGGAATATCAGACATGGCAAGGATTTTATCCATCCACGCGAGTATCATGCTTGTCAAAGTACTGGCATTAATTCTCTTACAAGGTACGTTTCAGGTTTGCAAGCTGCAACCAACTTTCACATCAATCTGTTTGTTCCCCATTATTTATTCACACATTTGGTTATTTATTTTCTTACTTAGCTTCTATTTCTATCATGTTTCTTGTGCAATATAAGGTGTCTTGACGTCCGATGCCTCAGTCATATCCGAGGTCAAACCTGGAGGTATCCCAGACACCAGCAGGGTGTTTGGCCCCGGGGGACCGGCGGATTTACTGTCTGAGGCAACGGAGGCAAAGTCCAGATCTAAGCGCTGCACCTGCTATTCTTACAAGGATAAAGAGTGCGTGTACTACTGCCATTTGGACATCATCTGGATCAACACTCCTGAGTAAGACGTGCTTTGTTAAATACTGTAAAATATCTACAATTCTCCAAGTATCTAGCAGGATTTGCTGCGCAGGCCTCGGCTTGCACAATATTTTCCCCTTTGTCAGTTGGGATAAAGACTTGCAATTAAGTCCATTTTAAACGCAGATTATACGGGACTCATGCACTAAAGCCAATACATTGTTGCAAGTCACGCCCAGAGTAACTGCCTCCCGAGGCGCCAGACGCAGTCATGGTTCAAGTGATGGCAAGCCCAAGAGAAACAAACTCACCCTGCAAGGTCAAAAAGAGAGAGAGGGAGGTTATCACTGCAAAAGTCAATGTGCTTTTTCTCTCTTTTACACCCCCTTCTCATCCTCTATCCTCTGTTACTCTCCCTTGCCATCCCCTTAATGGCCTACATGAGTCATAATCTGTATTATTTAATTAGCCTGCAATTTAATGATGGTTACTGTCCATGTTGTATTTCAAGTTAAAGATCAAAATTAAATTAAGAATCAGCTGTATCTGTGTATGAGTAATAGATTAATGACTGCACCATGATAAGAAAGATGATAGGATTATTAATTAGGTTGCATATATTCATTTGAATTTGTGTCATGAAATGCACCAGACACCCAAAATAGAAAAGAATGTTTGGTCTAATCAGAAATAATCAATCATATCAATCTAATAATAATAATAATAATGATGCTCTTGCTAAGCGCTCACAACTGTGGGGCAAATGTACATCCTCACTGAGACTTGATCAGTGAACGTAATAATAGATGAAGCTACTTTGACTCCCCTGTCTTGAACTGACAAATTCTCAGAGGCCCTGAAGCAGCTGAAATACCATTAATCTGCAGTGTTGAGGTTGTGAAGCTAAATGGACGGAGATCAGAGAGAAATCTGTCAAGCAAAGTTAACAGTCGACATGGGGCTGTTGAGTTATAGGCCAGTTCATCATTTTCTTAAAGGTGGGCCTGACCAAACTATAATGCTCTATTCATTACTCACTACAGCTGGATTTATTCAAAGGGAGTTTACAGTTCACTGAAATTGCACCATAACATGTTATTGTGGTATTGTGGTGTGTGTTTTTTTTGTAGCCTTTGAGTCTCCTCTTAAACAAAAGCAAATCACTTAATGGAAATGACTTAAATTGCTCACAATTTAGATTAATTAACTTGCCCTTTAGGTAGAGGTAGAACTGGCCTGTGGCATAAACATCTTATGCTTTCATGTATGGACAAATACTGAGGAAGGCAACATAATGAAGGTACTTTTTATTGCTAAAGGTGTTAATTTGGTCAATGTGGTTGGTTCTGGGACCACCAGCACAGTCAGGTTCGGATCGCCACAGAGGTACAATGACTCGACTTTGGCCGCTAAGTTGGCTCTGAAGGTGATGATGAACTATGAAGAGTGAACGTTACTAGCTGGCATAATTACAGTAAACAGTAGTTTTTCACAGTTTCCACTTACACAAAGTGTGTTCAACATGTGGCCCAGCATACCACAGATTAGTAGCAATACTTTAAAGTATAGTTTTCAACACCTTTGTTGTTCCAACACCTTCTTGTTTTGAGGAATGGTGCTTTGTTCTTCCACCTCCTAACCTCATATTAAAAACCTTGGCAAGACAGTAGGAAAGCATTCTTTCTTCCTCTGCCTCCTTGTGCCAGGACTGCTGTTGGCTGTTTCAGGTAAACAGTGCACTTTATTACTGCTTAGCAAGTTGGGACAAATTGACATAGTTTAAAGACTGAGTGGTATCGTGGTGGTGATATCGACATATACCGCAACATTCATTTTAAACAATGATTGTGTTTTTGAATATGTTTTGGGAGCACTACACTATGATTGAAGATAAACTCACATAAAGGGATTTCACAGAATCTCAGTATAGAAAGTAAACAAGAAGGAGCCACTTCTTTCCTATACTGAAGGACCCCAAATGTTCTGAAGGACTGTGGTTGAAAGTAGCTTCCAAGTGTACATTGCGTGCATGTATGGCCCCTTCTTCTGTTGTGACTTCTCCCCTAGAGTACAATTATGATGATATTGCTTTTAGTCAGCTTTCCATATTGTGTATGAGGTATGTTTCAGCAGAAAGTCCTGACAGCTGACATCAGTATTTCCAGAATGAACTCTGACCCAAAGCAGCCACTTCAGGGTGAACAGGTTTAAGGTTAAAAGGCCTTTTTTCTCAGGGGTCAATCGGGTTTACAGTTGTAAACGGTCAGGCAGTAGGATCAGGTTTAACAAGAAACAGTGGAATCAGCAGGCAGGACACCAGCAGTGCAGTCTGACATAATCTGACAAATCTATGGGGTGAGCTCATAGCCATCAGTGTAGTTGAGACCTTCCCCTCAAGCTGTGTGCGAATGGTATACGTGGTATACGAAAATTGGTCATGGAAGAGATTCTCCTTCCTGTTTGCTCCTTAAGACCTTATAGCTCCTAAAGCCACAAACACATTTGTGTTTTTGATAAAAATCCATCACAGCTGGTCAAAAACATGCGTGACAGATTAACAGATGCATGGAATGAGAAAATGGAGAGAAGTGATGCCAACCTGACACTCCACATACAACAGTGGTATCCAGATGGGAGGATTAGGGTTCGAACTGTCAAGTATACAGTGATGGACTCTCTGATCTGAGTCTCTTTGTAAATTTGATCTATGGAAGTTATATTTCAATTTTACTGTTCACTTTCATGGATCTTTCTGGCCGTCTTTGTTTTTCCATTGAACATTCCCAATGGTCACTTAACTAAAAACAAATGCTCATGTGCAAAACATTTAATCTGCAACTGAACATAAAACACAAGGCAGATTCAGTGAAAACTTTTCTGTTTTTTAACAATTATACACCTGAAATAAATGGCCTCTGTTTGTTTGAATTTCTTAGACGCACGGTGCCCTATGGAATGTCGAGCTACAGAGGACCTCAGCGAATCAGACGTGCTGTTGGTGGACAATCACCTGAACGTGAGGGGGCAAAGGCTCGCCGCTGCATGTGTGCTCTGCTTGACACAGACCCTGAGTGCCATGATTTTTGTCTGTCAAGGTCAGTCTTGTTCTCTTCGTAAAAATGATACTGGGTCCCTCTAAATCTCTGCTCTCATTAAGTATCAACCCATCAACACATCAAACCAATTATTAAGTGAAGCGTCTTGACTGGAGCTGATAAACAGGCCGCTAACAGTGAACACACATCAAGCACGGCCAGTTTTGGATTTCTCTGTTAATTTGGGGTCTCTGAGTGTCAAACAACAGATCTTATATTCTGTTTGTTTACTGTTATAAATACGTATAGACTAATATTTTAGTTTATATTTTACTAAATTGTACACTTGTAGCTGTCATGGAAAACCATTAGTTGCAAAAAAAAGAAAATTTAATTATCATCATTAACTAAGGGTATAAAATTGAGGTGTAATGAGATGTGAGTCAGTTGTCTCTTCCATGTTCCGCTCAAGGACATAGTCAGACTGTAAACAAAAAAAATATCTGACGTTTTTCAACATGTTGCTTACTGGTTACATCATGGTTCAAAATTCAGCATATAGCATCATTGTGTCTGCATGCTGTCAACAAAGATGAAGACAAACTGCTTTTGCCGTGTAAAGTCTTACTTGCTTGAAAACAGAAAACTTAAGAACTCTTTATGCTGTGTCATTATTTTCAGATAAACAATATGTGCACAGACTCTTGAAAAGAGGCACGCTAATGAACAAATGAGTCTTATTTCATATGTTTTTGACAATGCCATGGGGGCAAAGAGAGCCAGGACAAACACCTTAAAATATTGTTTTAAAAAAAATCAAATCAACCTAAATGTAATTAAATTCTAAAAACTTTGCAAGATTTCTATGTATTCAGTATTTCTATTTTTTCTACTTTATAATTGTCATAGAAACTGTAAGATAGAAACCTCGTTATTGAGAAGCAATGTGCAGTAGTCATATTTCAATGTTCAGAAGGGTACTCTACACACTTCTATTTATTTATCAAGAGGACTTGTAGTCGGCAAGTGAAAACAGTTGTTTGATCTTTTTTTTTTCTGTGGCTCTGGGAGGAGCTGTCCAAAGTCTGAAAAAAGGACCTTGATGATGTCATCAGGGTTATCTCGACTTGGGTTTGGAGACTACAATTTTTAACAGAAAGCCTGCATTACAAACTGAGGCATGGAGTTTGAACGACATGGGTGTTCATCAGGCAGGGAGGGTCTAACAAATACGGGACATGCAGAATCCAGCGTTTTTGGAACTTAACCCATACTAGGCACTAAAAAGTCAGGATATCTCAGCCTCTCCTGCTGTGATTTTGACCATTCTTTTTTTATTATCTGTATGATTTGATGCAATACTAAATCACTGGATTACCCATTCAATATTACTTATTTAATATGTAATGTTCTCTTCAAAGCCCCCCGCAGACTGTGCCAGTCAGGAGTCTTCACAGAGTCCCCGGCCCTGGATGACAGTTTGACTCCTCTCCATCTTCTCCTCTTCTCCTCGGGGGAATGGACCCTTCACTTTCTGTTTGGCGCACTTGCTTCCACAGGTACGCTCACATTCAAGGAAAGAACTTTGGAGTTTGACACTGCCGACATTCCTTTGCATCATAACTCTTGGAGCAAGTTCCATCAAGCCGAGCGGTTTCAAGACCTCTTCAGCAAATTTGATACAGATCGCTGGAGGCGATCTCCCTTTTCGTTCCCTCCCGAGAGCCGCATGAGGATTAATTTCACCATAATATTATAGCCAGTGACCTTGCTTCTATCAAGCTTGATCAGACAAAGCCTTTGTATTCATACCTGGTAACAGAGTGTTGTGGACTACACTTGACTTGTCTTTCAAAACAATGAGATAAGCTATATCAATATATAAAGGACAACAAAGACATTTCTGCGAAAATGTTGGAGAGCAGAAAGCAGCATGAGGAGCCATGGACAGTAGGAGAAAGGCATGATATTGTGATATCATGTCTTACAATATCGAAACACGCAAACCAAAAAAATGAGGCAATCTTATGACTACCTGTGTTTTCAGGTGTATTATTGAGCTTTGGTTAACGAGACTATTTACAGTCAATCTGGCTTTCACACCACGACAGCTTGACATTTTGTTCATATCAGTTCTTTCAGCAGTAATATATCATTTTTGCTCTTTGCAGCTGAACTATCAGTCATATTTGTTGTGCTTTTACCTCACTACCACTGACTAGCATTGACTCTGTACATACGGTATGACAGCTTTAACTGGAGCAAACTTTAAATTGAACCACCACACATTGTTAGGTCTAACCCAAATTAGTCCATCTCGAAGAGAACTGAGGGAAAATTAAAATTAATAGCTTGGAGCTAGGGGTTAAATGTTAAAGAATAAGTCTGGTGATCTTCTATATGTTTCCAACCATCAACAACATGAAAATACCTTTTGGTGCTCAGACCATATGAGCTTAAAAGGCACTAGACAATAATAACCAGGATGGCCGCATGACAGATCATGATGTACAGTTCAACAAATTCAAAAAGAGAACATTTCAGAACATTTAATTTACATGGAAGAAATATCCTGTTATAATGGACACAGTGTTCTCTGTCTCGGCAGCCAAGCCTCTCCTATAAATCTCACTAGAACAAAAATCTCCATATCAAAAAGCCAACTCAACATATCATATCATAAACATAACAGTGAATTGATCCTACTAACGGTATTGTATTGTAGTCAAAGTCAAAGCTATTTCCTCCATTGTTGTCCAAAAACATAAAATGAGCACAGTCAGTCCCACGTTCATCATTCTACTGCCATAAATTATCACTAGTGCACCAAATGTACGCACTATTTACTTATATTTGAGTTGACTTTTAAAATCTCATTTTTACAGATTTACATTTTCATTAGAAATGAACGGACTTGGGGCTGAGTGCCACGGACGGGGTAGACGGATGTTGGAAAGTATTGAGAGACCTGGTTTAGGTATTGTCATTGGATTTATTAACAATAAGAAAAGTACAGAATAACGCCAGCCTTATCCTTTAAGCGAGAGCTTGTATGCAAAATACATACTGATTTGATGGGGAGCCGCATTTTAGCAGATCACAGCTCCTCAGTCAAGATGGTCTGCTTTATTCCGTCAATCTTTGGGCTTAAGAAAAAAATGTAAAGCACTATATTGCCCAAGGCCTAAACAGGCTTTGGTTCAAGTGTGTCAAATTCCATGAAGCTATGCCACTAATAGAGTTAAACATGATAAAGTAACATGCAGTGCTTCACCACAGTCGAGTGGTTATGTTCCTTGCTTCTGGGGCTACATGTGCCCACCCACTGCCCAATAATTGAATCCTTTTAGTTTCTCTCTCCTGTGCCTTCGCTACTCTGTTTCCCTGTCCAGTTTTTCAAATTGTTCCTTGGACTGATGCTGAGCAAACAATATTTACTTATTTATCCTATAAAAAATGTTTGCACCTTGTATGATTTTCCACTAATAGCAGAAATAGTTCTCCTGGCGTATATTACAGACAAGCTTTTGTGTTCTATCCCTTTTTTTGTTCACTGTTCACCAAATCCTGTGGTCTACTCTAGAAAACAGAGAAGCACAACAGTAAGTGGTATTTGTTAGTGCCTGCTGGTTTGTGGTCCATGTGGTTAATCTACAGTGAGAGCTTTTCCATGAAAAGGGAGTTTAATGTGAGGAGGCATTTCAAGACAACACACTCTAAGTTTGGTACTGGGATTACATTTTCTTCAATATTTATAATAATTTGCCCAATTTTTTGTCAATAATATGTCATCACTTGTTGAAAAGCATTCATTGTTGCTAAACCGTTTAATAAAAGCACCGCCAAGAGAATCCTAGCTAGTTATTGTTGCCTTTTTGTGCATGCTACAGCTTGGATCACAAAGTGGACATCTAAAATGTATTTCCATTCTGTCAATTTCAGTGCCATTATGTGCCTTCATACTAAAGTAACTCGGTCATTCTGGTCCAAGCAAATCTAAACTTACCCCTGATAGGTTCCTTTGCGGCTCTGTAGATGGTGAATTGATCAACATTACAAATGACTGTATAATGGACCACGTTGTACACAAGATATGTATTAGTTTAATTGTTTTTGTTTAAAGGCATTATTACTTTAAATAACATGGAAAGAATATTAATGCAGTAGATTCAGTACAATATGTGGCATGAGTGTGTGTGTGTGTGTGTGTGTGTGTTTGTGTTTGCGTGTGTGTGTGTGAGAGAGAGAGAAAGAGGATAGAATGAAAAGAACCTGTAACTTTATCAAACATGCTGAACATGAATATAAAATTAGAATAAATCCTGTGGATAAAGGCTATTTTTTTATATAAGTGAGTAACATTAGAGAACTTCTGGTGTATTCATGGTATTGTTAAAGCATCCAGCGACAAGGCTCTTCTCCAAGAACTCAAATATGACAATGATGATCATGATCATGATCATGGTACATGGGACACATGAAAAAATATGGTTACAAATTACCTTTCAGAAACGGTTGCCTCCTCACTTTGTATGTTTGCATGTATAATATGTATGTATGAATTTATGTACATTTAAAAAATATAATATTTCTATCTTGAAATTGTATCTTAATATTCCAGGTTCTGTGACATCCAGAGACAAATTAATACATTAACACAAATAACAAAGGGGGAAAGATGTGGAGGGCAGAATTCTCCAAGTGTATGGAAAAACATTTTGTAAAACTCTGATTGCTCAAAATTAACCATTAGTATTTATATTTTGTTAATGGTCACTTTCCTGCCAGTACCCAGCTAGTAATGGTGAATTTTCACAGTTGCTATGCACTATGATAGATTCTATTTTGAAGAGAAATTAGTTTTCTCCCTTTAACTTGCAATTTAATGTGTTCTACTAGAACCTGTTTTTGTTGTTACCACTGACTTTTTTTTTTTTTTTTTTTTAATTTCATGTAATCTTCACTAAAAAAGTTGTGACTTTATTGACTTCTGCAAACGATGTATTGGGGCGCATCAACTAGAGTCACTAATGTGTTTTTTTTTCTGTTTTTCACCACTAACTATCAGTGGTGAAGACTTTTTAATGTTATTTGTCACTCTCTGTATTTATACTATGTTCTTTACATAGATAGCATGCACATATTTATTCTTTCATGTTTTGTAGATTATATTTGACTGCAATTTACAGCCCTCTGGTGTAAAGTAATTTCAGCCAGAATAAATACAGCGTAAATAAGTACCCAGACCGAGTAAAATTCTTTCATGGGACTATTTCAACTTCTCCAGTCTGGGGAAAAAAAACGGTACTGTGTGCTGCACAGCTGGGTAGCCTGGGGTTTTATCGTCTGTTGGGTGTGTACGAGGTCAGCTATGGTGCTTTAACCCTCGTTTTGCTTAAATTGCTTATTCAAGGCCATCTGAGAGGTGCTGAGTTGAATGTATGGACGTGAACACTCCAGACTTAACCCATGTTCCCTTACTGAGCAATGAACTGTCACCATATCCAGTCATAAGCTTGCTCTCAACTCTCAAAGCTACCTCTGGTTCTATCCCATATTTTTATCTCTCTAAGTGGACCAGTCCATTGTATAGTATCTAGTAAAATTTTAAATGTCATCTGGTAAATCGTTTTAAAAAATATAGCACCTACATATCCAGCTGTAACTAAATAATAATCATTTTTACCCTGTTACAGATGAGGAATACACACAGCAGTTGTCAGAAACTGATATATGACATGTGATATCTGACGACAGCTATTTACAATAACCAAGAACAGCTGTGGTTGTGATGATTTTCCTGTTATCACAAGGTCACGAGTTAATAATGGTGTTATGTTTAGATAGCCAAGTTTTTTTTCACGATAACAGGATCATTTTCTTGTTATCTGGAGAAAACAAAAATATAATTTTCTAGTGATAATGGGTTAATTTACTCATTAATTGGAGAAAACGACTTTTTGTGTTCCCGGGATAAGCAGAAAATTGTCCTGTTATTACAAGAAAACGACTGTAATCCCGAGATAGTGAGATAATTTTTTAAAAGGAATTGTAACTGTAGCCACTCTTCTGTAGCTAAATTTTTTGTTTGTTTGTTGTTCTTCTTTATAAATTACACATTCATTTTGTTGTAAATCAGAGAATATATTTCATGCCACCAAGCTACGTATACTGCCATACGAACACCTTTTCTTTCATAAGACAGAACGTGAGACCAACTGGACCCTTTGAAGCCTTAATACCACCTATCATCCTGGAATGTTGCGCTAAGTCTACCCTAAATAAGCCTACCCTGGAGCCTCAGTATAAACCTTCTGCAGCGAGCACCAATAATATCGTTCAGTGAGTAAGGCCTTATTCCCACAGTAAACCCTGGGAAATATTTCTGTGCAGACATCCTGACCATGCGACGGCAGGTTCAGGACCCCTACCATGGCTTACAGTTTGTTGTTTGTGTTCTGGTTCATTAAATGAATAGACCTTTTGTGACATACAGTGAACTTTTGACAATTGAAAGATAATAATGACTACTCTTGCCATACACAGAATATCATGGTGATATTTTTACATACTGTGTATTCTGTTTTCGATTTGGAGTATAAAACATATAGCGTTTACAGTAAAGCAGTCTAAATGCATTGTTATTATGCTTTGCTTTAAGTGCGTTATGTTCTTGATTTGGTGTATGCTGCCATTCATAAAATTATCAGGTTGCTCAAATATCTAGTTACTGCTTGTGGTCGGGTGTGTGATATGAAAATGTACTCATGGATTTCAACTCATGCTTGTACCATTTACCTTTACAGTTTTTAGGTTATTGGTTCAGCTTCCATAATGTAATAATTTTGCAGTTATGTTTTTATTAACAGAGATACATGTAATTAGGATGTGAAGATGCATTAAAGTATCTTTTAGTTACAACATAGCCGGGATCTGACTTGTTTTAATGTTTTTTTTTATTGGATTTCTGCTCCTTTGCTTTTCCAGAAATAGTGTAGAGCTACGTCCTGTAATATAATTTCACATTGAAGTGGTAATCATATTTTTTTATATTAAATATATTTTCTTTTTTCTCATTTCGCGATAAATTCTTAGTTGTGCACTTGACCTCCAGCCTGATGTTAGTAAACAATAAAAATTTGGACCAAAAGCCAACCTCAAATCTGCACGTTTGCAGTCAAAGTATAGCCCAAAGGTAATGAAGCCTGTCAACCCTTTGATTTATGACGAACCTGACTAGTGAAACGTGGATGATATGGATGATTAAAAAGGCCTGCCAGGTTGTTTTTGAGTCAGACATTTAGAATGTGTTTTGAGTCATACACATAATTGACTACAGGGAGTAGACGAAAGAACTGAAGCTCTTTCAGTAAAGTTCATAAATCACCATTGAAAACGATTATGAAGTTGAGGCATATTTCATAGAACACAATCTAAGCAGCACTTTTCAGCTACAAAGCATGGGTCTGGCAAATAGCACTTTGCTATGTGAAGTTCAAATAAGACATCTTTCAAATAAGCAAATCATCTATTTGTAAAATACAGGTAGGTTAGATGAAAAAGTTTGAAATCAGAGGTGATTTATTAACCTTTTTATTATTTATTTTATTTATTTAAGGCCTTGATCAGCGTCAACATTATTTTGTCTAGTCCCTCTATCTACATGGCCAAAATGTGTCTTGAATTCTTCTCAGCCACAATTCAGAGAAGATCAAAAGTGATATATGACCTCTCCTATGTACTGATGCCAGCGAGAATGATTTTATCTTTTAAGGAATTACTCTTCCACGTCTCCACCCTTTTTGATAACGTGCACAGGGGAGAACAAACACAGATGGAGCTTTTCATTTCCTTTTGTCAGTGCTTTCATCTTTTCACTCTGTGCTGTTGGAATGAAATTAGTCAATTTAAAAAGTTTTTGTAAATAAATTAGGATGCAGATAATGACACAAATAATCATTCAGAGCTCCTTTCAACAATAAGAAAGTACATAAAAATAAAGAGTATAAATCAATACAATGAGGTAACATGAAAAATATAAAAGGGGAAAAAATAAAATGAAACATCAGTAAACATTTGATAAAGTTGAATTAATTATATAATTAAAGAGTGCAGTAATTGTAGAGTATTTATTAGGTAGGTTTTACTAATTACTGGCACTCAACGATTATTATAATACTTTTATGTACCAGTGTGCTTTTGAGTTAGTAACAAAAACTATCAAAATGCATTTACACTTAACATGAATTAACAAGTACTACTAGCTAATTGTACAGTGATTATCTGACAGAAAGGAATTTTATGTGGTGGGTTTCAAAGACTGACACAGTAATAGGTATGACATTATGTGTATTCAGCATTCACAGTCCAATAACTCTAATAATGCAGTAATCAACAGCACAAAGGATTTGTCAGTATCATGAAATATAATAGTGACAGGTGCAGTAATCGCTTGATATTTATTATAATAGTGCAGTATTCTTGTGGAGCATCTATGACATTTTTAAAAACATGACGTTTCTATCATATTTACTGTTGCATATTTAATGTACCAAATCATTGTATACTAAAGAATCCATTTGATTTGCAGATGTAGCTGGTACTCTCTTAGGATGTCTGACTCATGACCTTGTTGCATAATATGTTATTCTCCATTGTACATTATACAAAGTATAAAAAGAAAAAAAATACAACAAAGGAAATATGTGGCTTGTAAACCTCAGAATAAAAACATTGTTTAATATTTTTATTTAATTTACTTAACCTTTATTTAACCAAGAGTAAAAGTGTCTTGGCCAAGACAGGCAGCAGCACAAATAACATGGCTGCAGACATAAAACAAAAATATAACAATTTACAATGAAAACAAAGAAGAAGTTATTTAGAATCACTTTAAATGCATCCGATGAGACCAGCCCCTGAAGATTCAGGTAATTTTGAAACTGATTCCAAGCAGAGGGAGCAGAATACTTAAACACCCTTTTTCCCAGTTCAGTATGGGCTTTAGGTACAGTTGCTAGGAACCAGGAAGTCCCAGGAGCAAAGAAAATAACTTCTAGGAAACTAGGAAAGCGGCAGTCCAGAACAACCTTATAAATAAGAATATGATAACTGTTAAGTCTACGGGTGGACAAGGTGGACCATCCAACCCAAGCATACAAAGAGAAATGGTGGGTAAGGGCTTTGAGATTTGTAATAAACCTCAGTGCTCCATGGTAGACAGTATCCAGCACATGTAGGCATTATGAAGATGCATGCATGTATATAACATCTACATAGTCCAGCACAGACATAAAGGTGGAAGCAACAAGTAGTCTCCTTTTGGAGTTCAACTTCAGTTTTTTCACCAGTTGCTGAGTGTGAGGCTGAAATAAGAGAGAATCATCAATTATAATTTCAAGATACTTGTATTGAGATACAGACTCAATCTGAAGGTTAGTGGCTTGATTTTGCATTTGAGAACATGAGTTTTGTTTTGTCAGCATTTAAAACTATTTTAAATCACACAGAGTATGTTGTACATTATTAAAAGAAAGTTGTAGCTGACAAAGAGCCTGATTTGGTATAGACATGGAGCAGTATATCACAGTATCATCAGCATACAAGTGGAAATTTGTGTTGGAACATAGTGAAACATATACTGTCCTATGTTTAGGGGAGCTGTCAGTCACATATGATCCTTTCAACAAAGGTTTATGTTGGACTTGAAACAATGCATTGTTTTACAAAAACAGTCAAGTATCTGTCTCCAAAGGGAACACTCCATGCAGACATCTCTTGTAATCAATTGGCTGTGTAACTGATTAAATAAAAGTAAAGGTTTACAACCACCTACAACACTTTAGCTCACTTTCACTACAAGAAAATCCCCAAATAAACTACTTTAAAGTTGCATTTATAAAATTTTGTTTAATTTAATTTAAAACCATATTACCACCTTATAAAGTTTGATGGCTAACATGTTGTCAAACAATTGCCCACTGACATGTCACACACAGAGCAACATACAATAGCATCATTTGGGGTCGTGTTTCTGGCTGGACACAACACACTGACTACACCAGTTTCCACCAGGAATCCACCAGATTGTCTAATTCCTCTACAAACTGAAACATATACCATCAGAATAATTTGAAACATATAATATCTATAATCTATAATCACATAAAAATCTACACGCAGTGGCTTTAAAGTTGCTATCATCAATATTTTTCTACCAACTATGGATTACGCCACTACTTGTATGTAAAAGGGGTTGCTTGTAGGGATGAATCCACTGAATCCACTTTGCCTTTCATGTCAATTTGTCCAGAGCTTTATTGTGACTTTCAACGCACTGTGTTGTTTTTTTTGGCTTGTAACTTTACTATTTTGGTTCACTCTCACTTCTCCCATAACACTGTTTTGGGCTACAGCAGGCAACTATTTTCAAGGAAAAAGCTTTAAAAACCCACTGCACACTACAAAACTGCCTTACAGTCGCCCGGGTGAATGTATCTGCTGGATATGTAAATAGGAAAATATATGCTAACAAGTTTGTCATATAAATTTAAAAGGTGATAATATGTCAGTGTTGTGTTGTTCACAGCTTGCTTCCACTGCACCCAAGAGGCCAAAAAAATCAGTTATTGCAGGTTTAAGTTTTATGTAGAAGAAGAAATGTAACATGAACTATGGACATTTGGAGTCTCTTTGTCTCTGCCTGTGTTTTCTCTGCTTTCATACATTTGAGAGTAGATTAAACTACTTGCATGACCATTCTGACATGACATGTCCATAAAAATACATCTGCATCACGCTGTCTCTGACTGAACAAGCACCATGTTGTGTCCTTCCCACTCAACTAATGGTGACCATTGAGCAAAAAAAGGTTCTTCACCTTTGCTCTAGAAAGACAGCACTGAAAGATCATGACCCCATTAACCCTCAGAGCTGTTCTGGAGTCTGAAACTCAGGTATGACTTGACAATTACTGAGATGTTGACAACTTCAGACTCATAAGCTGAAGAAGAGCAGCACAGATGTTCTTATCTCCTCATGGCTCCCTAGGCACAGCGTCTCTTCCCAACACTGAGGTGGCATTACAACCAGCTGTTCACGCTACTTCAACTTGTTTTCAACTTGAAGGGGTGTGATGCAGATCTAGGTATGATTGAGGAAAGGTCATTTAAGGCCTATGATTGGAAGAAAATTGATGATACACTGCATTGGGCATTTTCAATACCGTATCTACTCATGTAGAATCTATTGCACCCACAGGTTACATGCTCATGCACGAACTTCCTGGTCTGTGAGGATGAGGAAGTTTGTTTCAGAAAGTTTCAGAAAAATGCGCTGCTGTTGCTCCGAGGCATGAATCTGTAGAATTCTTCACCACAAAGGTAAATCATACAGTGGAAAGTCTTTCATAACATTTGACTTCTTAAGCAGCCGAAAGTCGAACCTTACCTCAAGGAACGGAGAAACATGCAAACACTGGTTTATTCAAGTGCGGAATGTGAGGAGTGTTCCCACTTGACCTATAATTCACACTTAGTGGAGGGGGGCGGTGGCTCAGTGGTTAGCACTGTTGCCTCACTGCAAGAAGGTCCTGGGCTCGCACCCCGGCCGTCCCAGGTCCCCCCCTTTGTGGAGCCTGCATGTTCTCCCCTGTTTGCGTGGGCTTCCGCTGGGTGCTCCAGCTTCCTCCCACCATCAAAGACATGTATGTTAGGGTTAATACTCCCATCAGTTCCCCTGACACTGGTAAAAAGATCTGGATCGGTCCCCGGGTGCTGCACCGCGGAGGCCCACCCCTACTGGTACTTAGGATGGGTCAAATGCAAGAGGATACATTTTGTTTCAATGTATGTGAGTGCTGAGAAATGACAATAAAGAGGATCTTAATCTCAATAGTCTTAATAGTTTCTAGTTTAAAAATAGTTTCTTTATCAACATCATGATAAACAAGCTGTTAAAAGGTTATTTAAACATTGCATATTGTTTTTCTAGATTTAAATGTTCTCCACTCTCCATGCATAAGTAAAATACCTTATGAGCTAATCACAAACTTTGTGACTTCAAATTGGAGTGCCACCTGCTAAAATGTAAAATAAGCTCTTAAAGCAAACCATTTTCGAATTTATGTAGGTAAGCAGCCAGCTTTTGGATTAATTTTGTTTCCATGTGTTAAGTTAATAAGTGTATGTGAGCAAAATATAAACACATGTCATTTGGAGGACTGTTTATCTAAATAGCACCTGCACTTTGAGATGAAAAAAAAGAGCCCCAACAACAGCAGCAGCAGTTGTGATCAATCTCTTTCCAGGTTGTTTGTTTAACTCTGTCCATTAAGGCAATTAATACATTTCCAAGGTGACACAGAGAAGTAAAGCACAAATATTTTACATGGGGCTTTGGACTATCTGTGTCAATTTATAAAACTTTTTTGCATGCAGCCTCAAAACAGAGAATACAGTAGCTATACAGTAGGAGACAGTTGCACAAGAGAGAAACATGTGGTAATGACATTTGTGTTCAGCTTACGCTCAATGTGTCTTCAGGGGTTCTCAGTAATGACTTTGACAGACCGGGCCCATCAGTAACTTTGTGTGTATGTTTCCTTTCTTATTAATGAAGCAAGTTAATGTATTAGATTCTATATACCAAAATGCTTTACGGAAGAACATAAAGAAAAACATGGAACAGAAGTGGTAAAGCACTAAATAAGAGCTCAAAGTGCAGTCTTGTGTCAGGAACAAACTTTATTAGCTGCGGCATAAAGGTTTAATGTTTGTACTTGCATAAATCAGACTGTTTTGGATGATGATTACATTCTCATTTATCTGAATAGGCTTGTCTGTCAGAGGCCAATTCTATAACATGCCTAGAGGGAAGTGAAAAGTGTGGTGTATCTCTGCAAGTTGCAGCATCACACCTGCTGCAGGTACGTCTAATTATGAGTGAAGATTCCAAAAAGAATTTAATAGCATGAATTAACAATTTCTTGGCTCGTGGTCTTGATTAATGTTTCCCTCTAACAACTCTATTTCTGCAACACAGTATTTCATGCTGTAGGCTTAACACCTACGGTACAGAGTCATTCTAGGAAAAAAAAAAGTATTTTGTTCCATTTTACTTCAGTGGGACCAATTACAGTTTTGAAAAAATGACATACTGTACATGATCCCCATTTTCATTCCACTGTGGTCAAGTTTCTTACAAGATTTCACAATTTTGTGGGAGAATGTTAACTGTTATTATGGGAGGGAAACACTTTTTTTCCTGTTTTTTTCCTGGAATAGAAGCCAAAAGTGGTGAGATAGTTGCAGGCCAGGGTTTTTTTTTACTGCGTGACAGTGATGGGACACAACCGATTATGTGGTTTTGTGTAACTATACCTTCGGAGCAGTATACAGTATTTGGACTTTTCTTATACCTACTGCTATTATTTATACTTTCAGCACGTTTGAGGTTTTGGGATGTGTGTCTTCCATCCGTGTGTGTCCATCTATTTATCTCAGAGCTGGAGCGCAAGTCTTACATGGATTCAGGGAGCTTCTGCAAAACACAGAAAAATTGAGGAGGTGAAAACAGATCATTCTATTTATTGGTGCGTAGAAACATTCAAGGGTGATGAGCTTCTTGTCTGGATTTTTTGTTCGAATTTATATTGGCATCTCTCGACAAGCCTCAAAGACATATTTGACTGATGAAGTGATAACTGTAATAGTACACTGCATAGTAAATCAATTCACACTTCTTGACATCAGGGTTATTGACAGATTTGAACATGTATCTTCCAAACTAGCTGTGTAAAAAAAACGTATAAAACTATAAATCAATTCAGCTTTCACTTTCTGCACAGTCTGCCACAATAGGTTTCTGTAACCCTGTAAATAAGCGTGAAAGATAACCTTGGAAAAAGCAGTCTGACGAAAAGAGAGAGTAAGAAAGAAAAAAAAAACTGCAATTACAATGTGGAAAATGGGAGAAAGCTTGTTCGTGGTTTTTTAAAAGTTTTTTTGTCACATTATGTGTCTTGAATTCTGCATTAAAGAGGCCATATTATACCCCTTTTCCACAAGTTAACACAGTTCCCTGTGGTCTTAATAAAATGTATCTGAAATGCTTTGGTCAAAATACCAGAAGGATCAAGCGCCACAGCAGCCTTCTCATCCTGTCTAAACAGCCCCGTTCAGAATGACTGGTTTGAGTGTAAATAAACTTTGATTTTACTGTGATTTAATTGCAATAAACGGATCAAAAGGATAACTACATCATGATTTTGATTTTATAAAAAGCCTGAATTCATCCTTTGTCAGGTTTGTCTGCACAACAACATGCAAACAACTGTGAAAAATGCTTGTTTTTTGAATGGAGTTCAGATAGATCAGAGCTATGCTAAGATTGTAGCTGCTCTATCCACACTCAAAATAACATAACCTAAAAGTATAAATACGACAGCAACATTATTGTTTATACACATAGATATCTACATACTGTTTAACTTTAAAATCATATAAACTCACCGGCATTTAAGACGTGTATTACTGATGACAGCAGCTGAAGTGATGTGTGACTCCGGCGTTAGCTCTGGCTAGGTTGCCCCGCAATACGGGCAAATTTTTCGCCTTTAGCTTAGCCTAGCTCAGCCTAGTTTTGCCCTGTGTGATGTAAGAAGGGGCATCAAATCTGAATGGCTTGTTGAATCACGTGAGTACAGAGCAAGCCAGCCCTCACCAAACTGACTGGAAGGTCTTATTTTACAGCTTGTGTGTTAGTAGCCTCATCAGAAACGTAAATACATACGCACAAGCACTGAAAAAGTGAGTTTTTCATAATATGGCCCCTTTAAGATTGCAGCCTTACATGAGTGGAATTCTTTTATCTTTCTGTTTGTACTTTGCAGTGTAAACATTAACAACGTTCAACAAGACTTCAGGTTCACAGGGAATAGAAAGAGAGGGAAAGAATGGCAAAAGAAGAAGACGCTCAAGCAATGTCGTATTTGTTTTTGTTCAGACTGCTACCTGTAGAGTTGTCTGGCTTGACATCACTCAAGGAACACATCTGGAGGCCAAGCGGGTGTGTGAGGATGTGCCTCGGGTGCAGTGACTTAGACGCTCACAGAACAGCAGCTGATTAAATCCAGGCAAGAAGCTGGGCTGTTTGTCGTATCTTTTCTTTCTCTTATCAGTTTATGTCTGCTTATAACAGTTAAAGGGAAACGTTGGGATTTTTTAACCTGGACCCTATTTTCCCATCATTTTGTGTCTAAGTGACTAATGGTGACAACAGTTTTTGAAACTGGTCCAGTATTTAGTGAGAGCACTTCAGCCAGCAGCTGCGAAAAGGGCTGTAATGTAATCCTTTGGGGCAATGGTGCCCCTTCAATGTACGTCCATTAGAAGTGCTTGTTTTTGCCACTGACAGGCTCAGATTGTTATTATAAGTGTCTAACAACATTATGGAAAAGATCCCTACAGAGAGATTAAAACTTTTCTTTACCTTTCGCTTGATCTGGTCTGTTTATTATTCTGTCTAACCAAGTCTCGCTCAAGGAGAAGTCTCATTCTGAAATGTTGCAGGAAGACAATGGTGAAAACGTAAGTGAGAGTTGGAGAGAGGAGTGCTGACTATTATATATTTAGCTGATTATTAGATGTTTAGCTGACTATTTAGTTGTCTTCCTGCAAACTGTAAAATTGTATGCATATGGTCCCTTAAACTGTTTAACAGCAACGTCTATGGTTTATTGAGCAAAATGAAAACTGACAATTACCTAATCCATTATTTACTTTTTAGTATATATAACAAGCCTTAATAGTTATGGTATATCAGACTATATTATATTTTAAACACAGTAGACTCAAATAGACTTTTCTTACATTTATTTAAACTTTGACACACATACCCGCACAAGCATGGCTTGATGACAATCACCATGTTTCTACTCGTGCCAGAAAAGTGTAGAATTCACACATGAACTGCTTGGATGTGGTGTTGAAGGATATAATTCTCGGCAATAACTTTAATTGTATACCCCAAACAATATAAAATCTGCATCCATGTAAATGAATAAAAACTTCATTGTTGACCAGGTTCCAAAGTAAAGTGAAGCTCTTTGGAAGTCTCTGCTGGAAAGACTATAAAAATAATAACAACAATTTCATGGACTGCTTGTGTGCTGCTTTTGAACTTAAAATTTGGAAGATCCCCCTCTTTAACTTTCATTTTGATTACATGGTTTTATCTTGATTTTGTTTATATTTTCTCTGGAAGGCTCCTCACCCATTACTCCATGTCTCATCATAGGAGCAAATGAAGAATACCCCTCAGTTTCTGGGTCACAGACAGGAGGAAAAAGTATACACAAACTTGAGCAGAACCCTTGTTTGGAAGAGCAGTTGGGAAAGATGAAGCCGAGGGATCAAACACAGTAGAAGAAGAAGAAGCTGTCAAACTTTACGCTAAGCTCAACACTGCTGGTTCAACTGTATGTGCTAATTCACCGACCAACTCAATGATCACAAGTAATTAATCTTTCATTGTTTTCAACAAATGCCAAACCTCTACTCCTATCACACTTTCTTTAATTTCTTCAGTGAACCCTGCCAAAATATGTTAATCCCAATCGTTGCTTCTGAATCCGAGGACTGTCCCCGGGTTACATGAAGCAGTTGGAATTCATCATTTTCCATTTTTCTGTGTAGTTATTTATCAAATCCTCATTTGGGTCAGACTTGGAATCGAATGAGAGTGCAGCTTTCTCATCCAGGCTGTATTCAGTGAAATGATAGAGGAAGAGCAGATGTTTTAAGCACTGTTTGATCATATTGAGGAAAGCCCCATGTTCTCTTACCAGATTCTTATAATTCAAGTGGCTTCACTGAGTTATGTAGAAAAAATATCCTGTTTAGGAGTTCTACAAGTTATATGGTAGCACAAAGAATCAGACCTCCATGTCTGACGTGTTCCAACAGAAGATCTTTATTAATTAAAGTCACTGGACTTGCACTGCATTAAAATGAAGCATTCTGAGACAACAATACAAATGCCACCAAGCCAATTTCTAGGAAGGCATGTACAGTACAGAATGATTTCAAGAAGCACCTTAGTGATCACATCTCTGTGATGTCCCACCATTTCACTGAGATTCAGACGTTCAATGCATTGTAATGTACGGCCATGCAAAGTAGCTGTGATGCTTTCTGTGTTTTAGGCTTGAACTAAACTGAGGAAGGACTCAGTGGAGAGGAGATGGCAACAGTCAGACAAAGTTCGCAGGTTGGTGGTCTTGAAATTAATACATACCGCAGTGTCGCATAACACACCGTCTGTCAGGCGAGCAGCATGTCTGGGAGAGGGAAAAACAAGTGTGTGTACAGTGTGTGTGTGTGTGTTTGTTTACACAGATGTAAGGTTAGGACAAATAAAGCACTAAGTGAACATACCACACACACACACACACATACACACACACACTGCACCTCACTCGTAAAAACCTCAATGTTAACAACAGGGCATAGATGTATTTGTTTAACTGGTCAGCTCCCACTACCTTCTTCCGATCCCACTGGCCTTTGACTCCAACTTTATCAGTAACTGTCACTCGTACGGGATCCCTGACCCTTCAGGTAATAAGTCTGGTTGAGTTTCTGAGCACCTACAACCAATGGTCAGTCAGAAGGAAACGTGTAGGGAGGTCCTGTGTACAGTAGCCTTGTGTGTTCAGAAAACGCTCATAAATCAAAGGGTTGAATAATTTCCTTTGGACTTGTGACATGAAGATGTTATCACATGATGGATGAGGTGAGAGACTCCTCAAATACTCCCAAACAGACAGGAATACACATGGGGCTTTTTGCGCCATTAAACATATTCAAAACCTTCACTCTCAGTGTTCTTGTTGAAGACAGAGTGATCATTTCAACTGGTTTCATTAAAAAGTATGTATTTGGTGGGATTTTGGGTCATTGTGCTATTATAATTGGCATGTTTAACACTGATAGACAAACAGGCTTTTTGACTTGCAATTTGCTAATGCAGACTTGACCCTTGACTTGGACTTGCCAAAAGCTTTGAGACTTGTCCTGGACTTGATCCAAAACACTTGCCTCAAAAACAGGTACAAAACGTAATCAATCCTTTAATTTCCTTACTAGGCAATTTATAAAGTAAGGAAAACGCAGTTAGGATCTGCTCAGTTTAAACCACTGCATATACCGGAGTTTTCTGCACCTAGGATCGGTGTCCCTCCTCCTGATGAATATAATAATAGTAATAACAGTAAGCCATAACTGTATACATCTAAAAAAAAAAAAAAAAAAAAAAAGACATATAGCTCTTTGCCTGTTGGCAAAAAGCAGGGATGTTGAATTCCCAACATAAATCATGTAACAGGATGTTTTCTCAGAGAAATATTTAATTTCTGTGGAAATATGACCTTGTGACAGTGTAAATAATGTAAAGTAAACCCTCTCAGTACTTAAGAGATTTATGGTGCAGCTCAGCAGAGGTAATAACAGCAAAAATGATAATGCTTTATATGTGAGACAGTGCTTGGAGCGACATTGTGTATAGAAGGTGATGGATTCTTGTCATGCGGTAAAACTACTACTAGATATGCGTGTAATTAGATATTAACATGCAGGTTCAAAGCAAATTAAACACTTTCATGGGGCTGACTGAAAACTGATATGTTCTTGATCAAGGGTGAAGTATGTATAGGCCATACATTACCTTGTTCACTGGCCTGTTGAGGAGTGTGATGATGATGGTATGTGACTGCCACCATGTGGAGAAATTGCTTCATAACTCCTTAAGGTGACTTCAGCTTTGGCTTCATTTGTTCTCAAGTAAAAAATGTGACATCCTCTGATATCCTTAATGATTTTTATATGGATATGTGGAGGTGGTATTTGTGGTCATATATTCATTATTCTTCCTCATTCAACACAGGGATAATGAATTAAGACATGTCCTATAGCATCAGTTTATGCTCCAAAAACCCTCCCCATATGGCGATGAAGTCATTCCGCCGCTTATTTTTCCATTTTCTGTAAGCAACTGAAGGAGACTCACTGAAGCATGACAGGAATTGATTTTCCTGTATGCATATTTGCATTTGAACAGAACACTTGTGCATGAAAGCCAAAGAGGGCGTTCAGTACACAAGGTTCCTATGAGTCACCAATGCAATACATCACCCACTTAGCCCTCACCCATTCAACACACTGATTGCTATGCGCAGAACAGTATGACAGTTTTTTTTTTTTTTTTTTTACTAAATGCTAGTTAATCCGAGTTAAAAATGATTCTTCACGGCAATGAAAAGTATGTCAAAGGTAGCTTGTTGGATGTGTGATTGAATGTAAGTAGGCTCTTTTCTAGCACATACATGAACAATTATAAAATACCATAAGATAACAAGTATGCATCACTTTATTCAGCTGCTCTAAACAATAATCAAAGGATGGCAAACAATAACTTAATTTCCTCCGCTTGCCCTTTAGGCCAAAATCTATTCATATGTCAACAACTGTCAATAACAGTTACTATTAGTCTTGAAGCCAAGAGCTCTGATTTGCAATTAATGATGCACAATGCACATCATAGTCTATTTGAACTTTTGCTTAAATGACATTTGAGGGCGCTCTGACACACACAGGCTGCAGTATTGTTCTGGAGCAGCAGCTCAGCAGGTGTCCTCCCATCTTCTTTTTAAGGAGGTGTGGTAGAATTGCAATGTATGATTAAGACAATTAAAAATCCCTCTTAACAATGCTTAAGTCATTCAGGGTATATATTTATGCATTCATATATTTTATCTCACAAGGCATGTGCAATATTTTACATATCTTTTTTATTATGTTGTATATAATTTATTATTGTCTAGTATTGAATCGAAGATGATTGCAGTTGTGTGTAGCACTATTGCCCAAGATAACTGTCCCCTCAGAGACAGTAAAGTAAATCTTATAGGGTATTCAAATGCACTCGAATTGAAGAAGTAGTAATCACGAGTGGATTTAAGTTATATCTGGCATTGAAACTATGACTCTCTGTGAGCATCCTTTTTTTCAACCTCCATGTCAGAATCATGCAACATAGTGCTTCACGGCGGGAAAAGATGACCTGAAATCAGTTGAGTGGTAAGAGACGCTGCGTGGCACAAGCGGAGCGGTCTTGTCCTCACATATCACGCACGACGTTCGGAGTTCCCCTGCTTACACCGTGAAAACGCCCCTCCACTCTCCTCCTTGCCTTTTCCGACCGTAAAAGCCATCCCTGCCGGCTTGTGCCTGCCTGCTGTCCCAGCCTGCAGGGCTCTATCTCCGGTGGCAGAGGAAAGGCGCTCCGGGGCGGTGGCGGCGTCCGTCTTCCAGTTTCCTGCAATCTCAATGATCAGAATCTGGATTGAAGCTTGACACCCGGACCTGACAGGACAGGTACAGTTTGTGCATTTTATTTATTTGTCTTATAGCGCGCTGATGACAGCGGAACAGGTGCATGCTGCATTTGCCGGCTGTTATGAAATGACATTGTAGGCATGAAGCATCTTCATACCGGTGACAAGCTTTGCACAAAACCGTGCTCTGCATGCTCTGCGAAGACATCGCTTTGTGCCTCAAGTGTTAATGGACGGATGGAGAGGGTGTTGCCACATAGCTTTAATCCGACCAATATGGTCGGCAGGCTGGTTTAATAAGCTGCATAGAATCAGGGCATCCTTTATTTCATGCATATCAAGGCCCAGTAGGCTGAAACAGGCAGCAGGTGCACCTTTCTTATCGCCTTCTGAATCACATATAGCTCTTGATCAGCACCGATGCTGTGCACATCCAACCCACTACAATTGTTCAGACCTTTTCTTGGCCATGCCAGTGTGTGTAAGGATTGTGATTTCTGTGTGTGGAGCTATAGGCTAACAGCTGATGCTCAAGATAATGAGCTAATTGAACACGGTGTGTATTGTCGCGGGTGTGGCAGAGGGGGCAGGCATGAAGGTCTACCAGATGTGTGGATTGCACAGTGAGAAAGTGGACTGTTAAATGGGAAATACCCTGAAAGTAGAAGTGGAACAGTTCATTAAAAAAATTACAACATGTATGTTGTACACACAAACACATGTATCGCAAGATATAATAAATATAAGGGGCAAACTGGGAAAAAAATCCAACCAGTCAGGTTGCTTTGATTAGGATACATTTCCAAATTTTTGAAGAAAAATGTTAATTAGTTGGGGAATAAACATTGTTTTGACCATATCTGCAATTAGTTGAACATGTCCTTAATCTTGAGAGCTGCAAATCAAAATTGTGTTCCAACTCCACAATCACAAAAAATAATCATTTTAGGATGTAGGCTTGTTTCGTCTGTTAAATCTCAAAATGCAACATTATCATCTATCCTACATATTGGACAATGTATTCCTAAAATATCAGACAATTTGAGATCAGTTATCAGTTGTGTATACTATAAACTAAAATCATACCCAGATAAGATTTTATGTTTTAAAACAGACACAGCAATCTGCAGCAAATGTAAAAGTATAAAGCATATTATAAAGCAGTAGAGGATACAGAGAGTTTGACTCGCTTTAGTTTGCAGTATACTTTTTTCATACAGTAAAAGTTTGGCAAAAAAATGAGGCAAATAAAAGAGTTTACTAAGTGCAATATAAGAGAGTTTAACCGTAATCCTACTGACTGTGGTCTCCGCAGACCCCAGAGGTTTACTTTTTGTCATATCTCACAGGTGCTTTATTCTGTCATTCCAATTTTTCATGACTTTATCAATTTGTTCCTTATGACTTCCTATCAGTGTTTTCTGTTTCTGTTTTAGTTAGTGCTTTTTTAAAAATACCAACGTATTAGGATCCTGGGGGACCTCGGTCAAAAGCACCCAATTCCGCCTATGCAGCTTTAATAGATGGAACTATTTACTGAGTTCATGTTTGCAATGGGGCCTAATTTAAAGTATCACACACTGTCGGGGTTGTAGGTGCACTCTGCGAGTTATTTTGAAGGCTTTGTGGAAAGATTGTATTTGGGATAAAAGCTGCAATTTGTACTAAAGAAAATATATTGTATATATATATATTATTATATTATATATAATGTACATATTTTCATTTTACACAATATGCAAATTAACTGTAACTTTCCTAAAATGATAATAATAATCTGTCTTTTATCCAGATGACATTAATTACATAACTAATAATGTTTTGGGAAGAAAAAAGTTAACATTTTGGTATGATGGTTGTTTCTTACAGTAGTTCATTCTTGGGGTCCCCGGGGACCCCAGTTGGTAGTCCATGTATGTTAAATATGTTGGTAGGATGAGGGTTAAACTTCCCATTTGTTTCCGACTTGGAAAAAATTTACATAACCCATTCAGCAAGTTTTACATCAACACCTCCAGATAGTCCGGACTCTAAATGTTACCATTGTCAGTAATACATCCTTCTGCTCATCCTCTTCCTACTCACACAGACTGTGAGTTGTCGTGGGCTGCAGCCACGCCGCAGGCTACAATAACTCCCAGACCCAGAATTGGTGGAGGCAGAGTCACGGAGGGGGCAAATTAGATCTAAAATCCATCCATCTGTCCATCTATGCCTCTGTCCCTTCATGCATCCTCCAGTCTCATTTTCCTTTCTTTCACCTGCTCCACTTTCAGCCTGCCCAGTGTGCATTACAATGGTGCAACTATAAGCAGTGTGGCGCTCCTCTGTTACGCCCATTTGCTTGTTCACATTAAAGGGCAAAGCCTCTTTCTGTGGATGCATGTTGCGTTAAAAACCCTACAGGAAAAATTATGGAATACCTATCTTCTAGGCTGTTGTCAAGGTTGTTCAAGGAGTCTCACTGCAGTTAATACAATAATGGAATTACATACTACATTTCCCACAGAGCAATTTCCTCTTATCTATGACAAGTAAGATGAAACAGACATTCAAGTAAATGTTTAAACAGGGAGGGACTAGCAAGGTTAGATGGCGGATGTACACATGCTGTTCACAGGCGGTGACTCCATTACTTTCCGGTCGATGTGTTGCCTCCGTGCAATCTGTCACCAATGCACACGCGATAAGGGTAAAGGTTAGGTCAAATGTTGTACAGCCGCAGGATGCGCTTTTGTGTGTGTGTGTTTTTTGTGTGCGCAAATTCAGCGTGCATGCTTGTTTAAGGTAGCACACTTCAATACAATTCTCCCTCGAGTCCTATTTCAAGTCATCCTATGATCGATTTGTAATAGCTCATTGAACCGGGGCCAGTGGTCTGTTCACAGCCAAATTGGAATTCTCCACAAGATAAACCCACGTCGCTTAGAAGAGAGAGGAGCTTTCAAAGGCATATTAAACATAACGGCATGTAATAAACTGTCACTTTTTGCATTATCATCACAAATGATGTGTTGTAGGATACAATGCCCAACTCACTGAGAAATTTCGTTTTCTGGCAATCCCTCCTCTAACATCACATTAAAGTTATGAGTGGTAACACAGTTTGACTCACGTTTATTCTACTGGTATCAATAATGATTATTCATAAGATGACAGACAGTGTCTCAATTGTGCTTCAATAAAACCTGAAATAGTGCATATTCAGAGGAAACTGAGTGTGATAGCTGAAGGATAATCACTTAAATGTGTTCAGTTTGCCTGAGATGAAAAAAAAAACTGAATCCAGTTTGAGATGTAGTTTGAAAGTTCAAAATGTGAACTTGACCTGTTTAGTTTGAATGTAGTCTTCAGCTGAAAGTAGGTTAAGGTCGAGGAGGAGGTTTGAACCCAGTTTGAACTCTCCTCCCATAGACTCCCGTTGTAAAAAATAGTGAAAAAAAATCTGAATATTTCAAAAAAGTATAAAGATGTTAAAAAGTTGATTACTTTCTAATTACTTGGAGCTCGTGTGTCATGTAGTAGTCAACAAGCCCCACATTTGAAGACTTTTGGCATAATTTCTTTGTACATATTCTGAATTGATCTATTTTGTGATAATATATAAAGTGGTAAAGGTAATCAGAATAATCTCATCAACCACACCACTATTTTCACTTTGACAGCTATATTTTACATCCCTTTTTGCATATCGGCGTCAAATAGTCTGACCAGACTTGTGAACAACACATCATCCTCTCTAAAGCCTGCACAACTAACATGATTAAAAGGTAATCTTAACACGCATTACGCTTTCTTGTAAGTGTGAAATCTTAGATAAGCTTGTCCCTGCTCAGTGACACACATACCATCAGATCTACATGTCGCTTCACTGACCTTTTGTTTTTATGGAGAATCATTTTGATGCAAAATAGAAGCTGACATCACTCTTTAAACTGCTGGTCATCCTTCTCCACCCACAACCACTGTCTCCACCATGTTACATGAGTGTGCCCACCACTATATGAGCTGTCACAGTCTTCAGCATAGTGCCATGTAATGGTTCACCTCTTCTCTCATCTCACTAGTGTGTATGTGTCAACTAGCGAATAAATGCCTACGGGCTGTTCTCTCATTTGTTTTTTTCTTTTCTCTTTCTTTATCTTATTTTGATATGCTTGACAGATGATGTTAGGCAAGGGTTTCCATGGTAACTGCATTTTTAAAAAGGCATGCCTGATGTCTCTGTGTTAACTATCGTTAGTGGCGACGGTCTCGTCTTCGGTCAAATAGAAAACAATTGAACAGCGCTGCAGGCACAGTGTGGTGATTGTCATTCTTCTGTCATTGTGGTGAAGATTGAAGATATTTACTGTATATGTTTTTCTTTCTTTTCTGCAAGTAAAAGAGTGCAAAAATGCATGTGCTTTTAGAGTGAAATGAGCATGAAGAAGATGCTTTTACCATAGAAACAGAAGAAAGATGATTGTCTTCAGATTAATTGGGTGTGACTGATCACTATGGTGAATGTAATTTAATTGATTATATGTTCAGGGACAAATTGCGCTCAATATATTTATTTTTTCTAGGTAATTCATTATCAAAAAAAATTCAAAAACAACTTCCAAAAATGCTGAACAATGTACATCACCAAGCTGCTTAAATATACAGGAGGTGAAAATAATAATAGCAACACCTATATAAATATTAATATTAACCTTGCAAAGCTCATCATTTTCAGTTTCTGACAGGGCTGTGTCAAGGAGATGCTGATTCAACTCTGTGGTCAGTTTTGAGGGTGTAGATGGAGACGTATTAAATTGCATTTTCACACACTGTTCACACATTATAAATGATAGGTACAGACTACACTCTGCCTCGCCGGGCCGCAGTAATGGTTCTTAAAATAATGTTTTTTGATAGAAAAATCCAAATAGGTCAGGAGTCTTTAGTATTGCAATCATGTCCTTGGAATTCAAATTGCTTTCGATCTTTAATGTAATATTCCTATTACATATCCTGACATGACCCTCCCTCAGTAAATGGATGTGGTATTACTTTGCGGTGTAGAATGAAATAGGTTGGCTTCCACTCGTGTAAACTGATTAATATTTAAGATTTTCATCTCATAAATCAAACGATGCATTATGACAGCCCATTTTGAGAGATTTCACTGCCTGATTTGTTTTAATCAGTTAGGATTAACTTTACAATGAACCACCCCTGCTCTAATAATTCTGATATGCACATTTGTCACCTTTTTTGAATCGAAGTGATAATGAAGCAGACACAGATAAGTTTGCAATCACATAAATGTCTTTTCATATCAGCTCAAAAAGGGGAAGTTCCCCTTAGCACGGACCCTTCCCACGAGAGAGTGCTTATACTGTTCGATCCAGGTTGCACAGCTCCCTCTGGGCTCGCTTTCTCTTGGGGGGGATGAACTTGCAGCCTCATTGCATCGGAAGTCGTATCATTTATCTCTGTTGGGGTGTGACGTGATTTGCAGCAGACTTAACAGTCGTGCTATGCAATCTGCTTCCAAGACTGCTGAGTGCCAAAGGTTTGGAGTATGTGTGTATGTGGTTTCCCCTGAACAAGGACATCTCGCCACTCCCTTTTCCCCAACCCCCACCATCTTGAACCTGGTTTCCCACAGCCAGCCCCTGCCCAGCAAGGATTGATGGACCGGCTGTGTGTGCTATTAGAAGTCAAGCACTGATTGTGAAGCTGAGATGTAGAATCACGTGATTAAGTGGCAACGCTCACTGAGGACTGTTCAGCGGTTGGCTAATACAGTGGGTGGTGTCTGTGGATGTCAGTGTAGATACGGTCATTTAGCACATGGCGTTAAACACCACATGTTTTTATATGGCAGTGTGTGTACATTCTGCCGTTTAGCAGCTAGCTCACTTGGTCATGTCTGGATACACATCAGTTACTTTCATGCTTGTAGTAGGGCTAACTAGGGCTGCAACTAACGATTATTTATCGAATAATCTGCCAAATATTTTCTCTTGATTAATTGTTATGTCTATAAATGGTCTGAAAATAGTGAAAATAGCCTGTTATAATTTTCTAGAGTCAAAGGTGACGTCTTTGTCATTTTTTGTTTGATCAACAGTCTCAAACCCAAAGATAATTAGTTTACTATTATTGATGACAAAGAAAAACATTATATTATCACATATAAGAAGCTGAAACCAGCAAATATTTGGCATTTTTTATTACAAAAAAAAACAACTAAAGTGATTATTTGATTATCAATATTGTTTATTATATTTTATTATTATTATTATTATTATTATTATTATTAATTTTCTGATGACTGATTAATTGACTAATCGTTGTAGTACATGTAGAATGTATAATAAAATAATATAATAGCTAATAATTGTAACAGTAAGAACAGGACTGCAAAAAGAAAGGAATGGTCACTTGTTCAGATAAAAAAACATTAGTGGTGTTTCTTCCTTTAAAGGAATGTAGCTATTAAAATATATATTTTTATGATTTCATATGAGATTTATGGTGTTTAATTGCATCTGAAATGATGCAACAACTAACTGTTCTTCAGTTCCAGTGACAGCAGTAATACAGTTATGTCGAAATTGGATGTAGGCATACGGCCTTTCTGAAGTATTTTGACCTCTTTTCAGGGCTGCGGTCACATAACTCACAGTTAGCCAGAACACACAATCATATCATCTTACTGTAAATGTAATATCGAACTTTTGTTCTACTGAAAGGCCAAATTAGTCCTCCTGTGCAGACACACTAAGTCGAAAATGAAATGAAGGTATTCACATACATTTGCAGTGTTTTAAAACCATGTGTGAGTGCCAGTTTTCAGATATACATGAAAACCTTCTGATGTCTGGACTTGTGTTTTCTTATGGCTTGACTACTAACAAAGCATCATTTAAATAAGAAGTCCTGAAACCATACTGTATATCATAATACCATCAGTACACAGATATTTTTCAACACTTGAAATAATGCTGTGGGCTATAACAATAATTTTCCAGGAATCCTCATGTTATCAGATACTGGCTTGTTGCCACAGTAGATCATCAGTCTCTCTGCACTGATGACATCTAATGATAAACACAGATTGTTGTTTGTGTTAGTCAAAGACATGTAGTAGGATAAACCTCCAAAAATCCATT
This sequence comes from Thunnus maccoyii, assembly GCF_910596095.1. Classification (NCBI taxonomy): domain Eukaryota; kingdom Metazoa; phylum Chordata; class Actinopteri; order Scombriformes; family Scombridae; genus Thunnus; species Thunnus maccoyii. The sequence continues at coordinate 13,915,655 of NC_056536.1, forward strand.
AGGGCTGTCCACTTCACTGACTGGAAAATAACAAGCACACTTTTACACTTGGCACAATAATAAGACACCTCAATTTAGTTTTGACTTTTGTGTGGCATCTATATTCATAGTTGTGCAGAATTTTCTCTTAAAATGTCCTGACAACTGACAGATGGTTTGTCTTTGTTTCAGAGTAAAAGTAATATCTCTAATAATCTCCAAATTAATGAATAGCCCAATTAACAGGAACGCAGTATGGAACATGCTTTGTTTTTGTTTTTTGTTTTTTTGTAAATGTCACAAAAGACTTTCTGGCAAAGGAAGAAAACTGCCTGGAGATCACAGTAAGCACATTATCTGCTCTCTGCAGCACACTATCTACTGCTACATCTTCTGCCACTACTACTAACACTGCCTTCCTGTAAAAAATTATTATAACTATATCCTAAACCTGTAAGTCAAAAGCGCAGATGGTCACATTCTTTAGTAAGAACATCAAAATGGTTAAACCAGCGGATGACAATAAGTTAAAAATAACAACATCTTTATTTAAGGGTCACTTAACCCAGATTTTAAAAAACCAAACAAACTGATTTGAAAACACTGTTTTCCATTTTCCCTCATCACCCCTTTTGGTATCCAGCCATCCAGATGGTTTGAGTTTTATTCTGCCACTGTTTCCAGTGAGTCTGTACATGATCCTGAGTACACTGTTTCTGGAAAGACACATAGCTGTTGAGTTTTTCAGAATTTTTTTGTTGCGGTGGTGCCAGAAATCTGTGTAGTCACACATACTGTACCACTAACCTCTGAGTGTGAAAAAGGTTTTTTGTAATTTAGCTAAACTGATCCTTTAAGCATCTTTGGTTAAAGTTTTTGATTCTTATAATAAAGCACTTTAACAATGGAGGAAGCTGCTGGAATCACTGGTTTGTATGGGAACATATCGCAGTTGCATTTGGAAACCATAATAAAATTTAGCATGGGGGCTAAAACCCTTGGGTTTGATGTTGCAAGAAATGCTTGAGAGGATTATTCTTTTCTTACAACATCATCAGCACAGGATCTGTCAAAAAAGGAAACAGCACAAATATGCCTCTTTACTTGCTCAAGCAGGCGGGTCTGATCCGCAGAGTTAAATGCTGCACTTTGATCTAAAAGTGGTAAAATAGAGCAATCAGCGCTATAGCGAGGGGAAGATAGCTCTGTTGTGCTGATGAGGGGGCTAAATCCTGACCCAAAATGCTGAGAGATGTTTTTGAAATCTCACTTTTTTTTAGAAATAAGACAGATTTTCTATCTAAACTAAGGCGGGGGATTACCTATGCTATATTGTTTTTGTTTAAAACCACAAAATAGCTCAGCACAGCATTGTTTCCTCAGATGGCAGAATGGTCTTGATTGCTATTAGTAATCAGTAGCTTGTTTTTTATTACCCTCTTTTTTATGAGATAATTCCTCTCTTGCAAAGCTGTGATATTGTGTTTTCCACCTCAGTGAGTGCATTCTCAAAGTATTGAAGATGAGGTGCTAATGACACAGTGATTGTTGTGCTCGCACACTGTATACCAGACTACTCTTTTTTTTTTTTTTTAAACATGCTCTGGAGGAAGGCAAACACTTGACACTGTAAGCACATGCATAATTTCCTGACAGCATACTGTGTATGAGGAGCGAAAGGAATCCACAAGCTGTCGTCCCTGTGTTTCTCCTGCACTACAGTGACATATTTTTGAGATGCTATCTTTGACAGATTTCTCCTGCCCACCTGCTGATGAAGGATGGGCCTGTGGGCAACTGACGCCTGCCTGAAGACGCATCAATTTTTTGGGCCTCTAAATTGACAGACTCTTTGTTTGAAAGATGGCATGAAGACAAATGGGCACAGGCAGGCCGTGGTGAGCGGTCCATCATGGACATCATTCTGCCCTAGATGATCAGCCATCATGTCCGTTACTATCTGGCAATTTATGTGAGCTGCCCCGCTGCAGACGGCGAGTGTTTGAGGGTGTCACGTTGACTGGATTTTGCTTCCTTTGTTGGAGAGGAGTTGACGTAGTGCAGTTTGAGACTTCTTTCCACTTCAGTGAGTGCGTTCTCATAGTCTTGCAGTTGATTCAAGCTTACATCAGGGAAGCCATATCTGCTGAGCCCCCGATGCTCAATAATGATCACGATGTATCTGGACTGACTCTGAAATGTGGACCGGAGAGGAGGTCATCTCCAGAGATAGACTGACATGGCAAGGCTGAGAGAGTCCTGAATGAGAGGAGTGATACAGAGGTCTGCGTGTATGTGAATGTACGCGTGTATTATGAGAGTGTGTGTGTGGTACGATAAAGGAACTAGACTGAATTCTGCTTATCTGTGCCTTGTCTTAAAAGATTTTCAATAACTGTGACTGATCAGCTGAACACAGCTTATCTTACTGATGCCTGCAGTGTTTTGTCACACAGTTGAATAGGCAACACTTCTCATGGAAACAAAGCATTTGATTTGATGATACGATCAGCTGTGTTTGACAGTTGGAGATACCGTACATCATAGACCTTTAGTTTTCACTCAAAAAGACAGCAAATATTTGGAACAAACTGCAGTGTGATAAAACTGTTTAAAAAATGCGGAGGAAAGATTTTGGTTGTACAAGCACAAGTATAAGTTTACAGATGTCTCATGTTTTGACACAGTATTGGGCCATCTTTATGTTGTGACAGTCAGCCAAGGAGGTGTAAATGAATCATAGCTCCCTCTCTGAATGAATTGCGGGATTTGTACTGGTGAATTTGCTTACTGTCAGTTCATGTTGAGTGCCACCAGCAGCTGAGATGATTATGTAGATGTTTATTTTGAGCATCATGAGCCATATACAGCAACCAGGGCTGCACCTGCAGCTGAGGTTGTGTTGTATGTATTCAAATAGTATTCGTTGCGTAGTTATTACAGTTGATTGCAAAATTGATTGGGGGCAAAATGCAAAGCCAACCTTCTGTGCAAAAATTTTTTCCAAAGTTCATCTGTAGTTAATATGAGGCTTCAGCAGTCCAAGATCAATAGATGTCTTCTAAAGTTACAGGCTGTTAGTACACAATTCCCTCTTTTTGTTACTATCCTCACACCACAGCTCAACAGGGAAACACTGTCCATGGAAACACAAAGAGAGACTTTTACTAAAAAAGATATCTGGAAGAATATGGAAGATATCTACTTGATTTGGATAACTCAGGCTGCTGAAGCCTCATGTTAGCTTGAGATAAAATTTGGAATACATTTGTGCACAGGAGGAATGATTATAGCAACCAAAATCTGTTTCAATGTTCATTGGGACACCTGACTAATGTTTTAAGACGGACTTGAAAAATTGTGAACTTGTCCTTTAAACCAGCTGTTTAACATGTGGTTTGATTGACAGCGGTATCGCCCTGGAAAACTAAGCAAAAAACCCCACAACTGTCATCACAGTCTGATTCTCTTTTTGCTAAATTCGGATAGGTGCACACACACACACACACACACACACACACACACACACACACACATATATACACCTCTTTTCCTCACCTTTTTCCAACGGCACATCACCCACTTCGAACTAGTGAGAAGAATACAGAAAATATTTCATGTAAAATAACAAAGGTTGTTTGAACTCTACAACATGTTTTCAGGGGCTTTAACAGATATTGTTCTTCGGTGAGCAGGGTTCATTCAACAGTGTGGATAAAGACTGAAAATGGACTGCAAAGCTTCCCCTGTTTTTCTATCAATATCACATTGACCTGTATCTCTTGATGTAGTTTGGGACTTTTAGTTAGTTGTAGGTGCTATTGGTTTTCATCAGGCCAGAAACACACGTATGCCCACACAGTTAGAGATTAATAGACAAGAGTGGAAGTAGAGAGGAAGCTGCCTGGGGTTGTTTTGGTTGTCTATGACGTAGTCAATAAACTTCTGAAGTATAAATAAAAAATTATTTCTGTCTTATTTAAGAAGGAAAAGGAAACTTACTTAGTGCAGATATTTTTGGAGGCCTTCAGAAAGACCTTTAATGGGATTCTGTTTGAAGACCATGACTGTTCTAGGAATTATGAGTCTGAGCAACTGCAGCACCTCACACATCTTGGTGTCTATCATCTCCCTCACACAGATGATTAGGTGTGCGGAGACCAGAACTGATGCGGAGCCACTGTGATTGAATCACAAAGTGACCCAAATGAAAGAATTGATTGGCCTCGCAATCATGATATGTGTGAAATGAGTGCCCTGAGTCTCTGACACTGATCTATTAGGATTCCTCTCAAATTTGCTTGTGATTCACTGACACGTTGTTCTGACACTGCTGCTTCATGGGGTTGACATTCACACCGGTTGGGGGTATAACAGTTGACGAATACGGCTGGATCATGTGAGAGACTGTTCAGAAAAATTTACATTTATCAACAAAATGAGATCAGATTAGAAATGCATGTCAGGGTAAAATAATTTACTTGGAATTTTAATCATGTGCCCCTCAATATATTACAGTGACTATTTGAAATATGCTTTTATATGAAGTGTAGGGCTGAGGGGCGTTAGGGTGGCCTAGGGGGTCTTAGACTCGAACCATACACCACGATGTCCCCTTGATGTAAATGTTAATGTCATTATGCTAACATCCTCATAAAGCCAAGTTCTATATGCTGCTGTTTAGCAGGTACAGTGTTTACCATGTTCATCATCTTAGTTTAGCATGTTAGCATGCTAACATATGCTAATTAGCAAATACAAAGTACAGGCTGAGGCTGATGGGAGTATCAATTTTTTTTTTTTTTTGTCATAAAGTATTGGACAAATTGATATTAGGAATTGATCTATAGATGGTAATCCATTCCAAACACTTGTTGAGACATTTCACTCAAAATCACAAATGGCTTTTCTGTGCTGCAATTTCTTGTTACTTATTGGCTGACTGATATGTCCTGATTTATCAGTCAGGCTCACAGTTCAGTTAAATGAATTGTGTTTCACCGTTATGCTTTACATCAGACAAAACTCTTCACAGATGTAAAACAAAAACCTTAATAACTAATATTGAATCACAATTTGCTTGGAAACAAAAGTCGATAGAAAAAGGATAATATTGAATAATTTACAAGCCCTAATAAAATGTGCTACATGATAATCATTACCATGTTCATTATTGATGAGATACATATATTGATATAACAGGTACGCTCATTAGTGAACTTCTTGCAATGTCAAGGTTTAGTTTGACAGCAATGCTGCTTCTTCATAAAGTGTATATATGTATATGCATTCATGTAAATTGGCTGCTTCCCTTGTCTGAACTTGACACTGTCTCATTGCATAAACATGAGTCATATCAGGCAAATTTACACATGTAAATCTGTTTTGGAAAATCTCAACACAGCATGAAACACTGCTAAATGTTATCAGTGCATGTAATATACAGTCATAATAAGGATATCTTTTAAAATTAATAGTATTATTATTATTCATTAATTTGATTAATTAAGCAACCTGCAGGCCCTTCAAAGTTGTGGAAGAACATTGCACAGCGTGAGTGTGACATCTGTAGCCTTCCCAGAGTCAGTCTGCACTCCTCTTTGATCCAGCTTCAGAGGGAGGCCGACCTATCATGAAAGCTGAGACGTGCTGTGTTCCAGCCTCCCAAATTGTAAACACAAAGATGTCCTCAGACAGCTGGTTGAGGAAAAAATTGTTAATTAGGGCTTCTTCTTTGCGGGGAAATACTACCATATCTTTTACTGGTTTACAAACACTTCATTGGCCGTTATTAGACCAAATTAAGCTTCTGTTTAGCTCCTCCTTAATGACGACTTTCCCTGGAAGCTTTCTACTTTTTATCAGAGCTTTCCATGTCCCCTCCTCGCTAATCCCTTCCTCTCATTAACCTCATACTTTATTTTATGTTTTTTTCTCACATTTTTCACAGTCAATGTTCAAGGTTTATTTTACAAATGTTGTCACAAACATGTGAATAAGTGCATACTCAGAGGAGCTGATATTCTCATGTTCAAATCAACGATTATAAACTGTAGTATACAGTATGATGGCAGTGGCTTTGAAGAGAAAAGCATATTCTCTTTGTGGCTTTATGGCTGTTTGACACTTCATAGGGAGTCATTAATAAAGTAGTGGGAGCTCTCCAGCTCTTAAACATTACACAAGCCTTGGGCTGACACATTTCTTTCAGTTTCTTAGGAAGAAATTGTTCCATTATGCTGTAGAGTATGCATTTCTTGCTCACAACCTTCCTCTTGAGACTGAAAAATGGGGATATTCTAAAATAAACAATACACTCGAGGAAAGGAGGAACCTAATAGTTAAGCAATTACCACCCTATATTTCTAGCAGACTGAACAAAAGGATGCACCCACATAACACTCTGCACTGTTACTGCTCCATCACAATCCAGTCTTTTTCAAAAAATGGCTTAAATTTAAGAAATTATACAGCCAGAAAATTTCCAGTGTTATCTAGGAAAATTTCAGCTGACATAGAAGGAATGTTAAACCCGTGACCCCGTGCTCACTTTTCATAATGAAGCTACAGATTGACTCTGGGCTTTATCTCGGATAATTCGTTTCTCTTAGCTATGAATAATCTGAATATCAGTTATTTTATTGTATGTCACCCAGAGAGAAAGAGCATTGTGCAAGAGTCCACATCGAGCATAGCAGTGGTCACCTTCAAATGACAAGCCTCATCTGTCTCCAGCTCACCTGAATATTGTATCAGCATTGTTGCACTGTGTGTCTCACTCTCCTATCCCTCTCTCTTCCTCTCCCAGGTGTCTCTCTCCTCATAACCTCTGCCTTTCATTCTGTATTACTCTCTCCTTCCTCCTGTCTCATCCTCAGATTGTCGCCACGTTTCCAGTGCCCTCTCCCTCCTTGTCGTTTCTCTCAGTTTCCCTCTCTTTCTTTCTCTCTCTCTCTCTCTCTTTTTCTCTCACTCTCTATCTCGGTGTGTCTGCTGTCTTGTGCGGTGCCGCAGGGCTCTCTGGCTGATGTAATTTATGCTATCTCCTTTGCGAGTGTGAGAGGAGAGCATCCTGAAGCCAACACTCCTCATGCAGAGTGCTCCTGTGGGATTCTGTGAGCCAGCACTAGCTGAGCTACCCTCTTTCTCTCCTTCGCCATCCAGACACTCGATCTGCATGGTGGTACAGGCTAATTAAAATACCACATAAGCGTAGTAGCTGTCAGCCGCAAAAGAAATCGGATGTGATGTCATCACAGGTTTCTGTTCTCTGGCCAAGTCATTACACAAAAATGTCATCACATGTCAGTTAAAGTGTATGTTTTGTACAGATGGGAAAGTGTTTTGCTCACTCATCTCGTGAGCCGAATCCGTCAGGAGTACATAGGCAGTTTGGACTTTTAGCAGCAGTAAATATTCCACACTGGTTTTTGGAACAGGAAAAGATTTGATGTTGACTGAATATGTTTATGTGTGGTTGCAGGACTGCAATCCATTTCTATGACAACAGAGAAGGCTTTGGCTGGGGAGATGAAGAGCGCAATGGAGGGTGACGCCAGGAGAACCAATCAGGTGGGAGTGCTGTGGAAGTCACAGCAGCTGTAGATCATTTTACTCAGGCCCCTCAATCACTCAGGGGCCTTCCAGCTTTCTGTTTGATATGCAAGGCAGCTAGCCCCCTCTGCCTGTGCCAGCAACTTAACATCTTAACATCTTAGAGCAGCAGCTCACACACTGCATCATGCATCTGATGATTGCCTCACATGATCAAAGATTTTGGATTAAAATCACTTTGCAAGACAAACACATAATGCCTCTTGAGACTCAGAATTCACATTTTAAATAAAAGACAAAAGACAGTGATTTGATGCTCACTTGCTAAGAGGGAAGGATTTTCTCTCTCATAGGTTCCAGAAGACCATGGGGATATGGATGATAGCTCCGAGAAGACCCCCAGCAAGGCCTCCAAATCCCCCCAGAAAACTACCAAGCGGCCCAAGACTGTCCCTGTCAAAGTGACTCTACTTGACGGCTCAGACTATGAGACAGCAGTGGAGGTATGCTATCTAGTTTTTATCATGGAGAAAATAGCTGATCAATCCAGATTAAACATTTTACAATGAAAGTGTTTTAAACGAGTTGTTACAACTCACAACTAATTTCTATCAGTAATAGTAACATGTTACTAAAGTTATTCAAGTTATTTGCTGAGATCTGGAACATTGCTAAAAAGAAGTCAGACAAGGAAAGACATGAGCAGTCAGACGATCATAGAGGTTTGAAAAACAAAGGATCAAAAACATCAAACAATAGAATCATCAACAATAGACTTCCTGGTCCAACTTTGACTCACAGTACTTGCTGTAGTTGTGCACGGTTTTCCTGAGCAAAGCTACATCCATGGAGCAATGATTAATATCAACGTTTCTTGTGTGCTCACTTTCAGTTCTCCGTGACTATCTTCTATCTCCGACATACTTTTGTCACAATAAATAATGTTTATGTTACTTAACAGTCGCCTTTTTCTCATAGGTTCATAGGTTGCTAAGAAAATTTCTTACCATCCGTGAGTTGGTCCTCCTGGATCAGGGCTAGTTCACGACCTGTGTGATCGTCTGACTGCTTGTTTCTTGCTCCATCAGACTTTGTTTTGGGTTATCACTGTGGTCCCACATCTTAGCAATTACTGCGGTGGATACAAAGTTATCATATCTGATAGAAACTACAGCCAAAACTGCAAAACCCCAAGTTGTTGTAAAACACAATTATACTTTAAAGCTGCTGCCAGCTGCACAGCTACCTTTCCAAAGAATTATGCTTTGTTAATTGTTTTGCCATTAGCAATTTTGCAAACATGCAGAGACATAATTAGAAAAAAATTATTTTGAAAGGTTGTTTTGTTGTACTATTAAAACTCAGATTGGCTCCATACATGCTTTAAATTCATATCTTGCTGCGCAGGGTGACAAGAAATACAGCGTTTTTAGAAAGCGGTGTACATCTCCCCCATTTGAACAGAGCCCTTGACTCAGCACACCACACCGCAGTACACCTCAGTGGGATTAAGTCTCCCTCGGTAGTACATGCTACTGAGTCAGGAGATACAGTTCTGTTGCTATTCTCACTGCAGGGGGAGCGATGGGTGGGGTGGGGGGTTGAGACAAGCTCTGCATTGTGGGGGATGGAAGGCTCAGATGAGCAATCCCAGGAATCTATGAATCGTGACTCTGTAGCCTTTTGTGTTTGTAAACAGACGGGTGCAGCGCTGTGAATTCCCACCGCTGTTGGTTTATTTGAATTTCACAGTAGCCCATACGCTCATCATGATTGAGTACTGCAGAAAATTAATCAGCTCCTGGACTGAAATGACTCCCGAGGAAAAGCGAGGGTCGCTCCACACCAGAGGGAGATCCTGGGCAGGACTTCCAGAGCCGCCACAGATCACATTAAAGCCTGCTCTAGAACGCCATTGGCTGCTGCTGATGATGGAGAGTGATGTGTGACGGGAATGATCTTGTTGGCCGCCCGACCTCATTCGCGTCAACTATATTCCTTTTATGGCTTACTGCCTGCCGCGTGACCTCACATATTTTACTTACAAGAGCCTGCGCGGGGAAAAATATGTCTGGAGTCCTGACTAAAGCATCACACACACATTCTCCTTCAACTCAACCCCGTCTCCCCCTTCTGTCTCGTGTGTGCACACACATTCATTCATGTCACCTGGGCAGTGGCACTAGAGGTATTGGGCTTTGACAGGAAATCCATACAGTTGACAGATGAGTGCTCTTATGTTTGACCGGGGAGAAAATAGAATGGGAGAAGGAAAAGAGGAGGAGGAAAAGATGAAGAGAGTGGGGGAGTAGGAGTGGAGAAAGATGGAGAGGATGCAAATATCAGGAGTGCTTGTTTGTGTACTGTAGTATGTATGAGTATGTGTGGTTCAGTGAGTCTGCAATGGGAAAAGAAGACAAGCGGGGACACAATGATGAATGCAGTAAAATCATTACTGTAATTACAGTCATGATGTCCACCGAGCAAGCGGGGCTCCGATAATAAAAACACAGAGAAGCAGCCTAAGTCTCCTATTGATGTTTGGCTCACGACATTATGGATATTGATTTAGCACAGTGCATTTACATTGCCCAGTCCTTAACCTGAAGCCACAGAAGCTTCCACAAAGCAAGACTTCCACCACTTGACTATTTTACTGCCTTCAAGCTGGGAACATTATTACTTTTTTAAAACCTTCTTGAATGAAACATCTGGCTTTGAAATAATATCCTGAGGAGACCCATTGTGCCCGTATTTTAACTACTTAAACTTTGGCTGAACGGAATTTTCTCTGTAGGTCCAACCCCAGAAATGCTAATGTTCATTTTCATGGTTCATTTCATTTTTGCTGGTTAACCGCATGACCACGTGACTTGTTCACTGTATTGCAGAGGCGAGGCTGTTTTGAAACTGCTTTCCTGAGTTCAGTGAATTCTGCACTACTGATATTTCAGTGCTTTCGTAAATTTATTCTCAGTCTATTCTGCACTGGAACAGTTGAAATGTGGTTCTTTTTCACGAGTGGTCTGAATAGTAAAACACAACTTTAATATCTCCCAAATCAAATAATCGCTATAACTTTTTTTGTTTTTTTTTCCAATTTCACTTTGTTAGACAGATGCAGCATCAAACATGCAGTAAAAAAGTCTAACAAAAGATACTTTTCTATATCTGTGCACATACTAAAAGCATTCAGCGTTCTTACATCTGAAGTCCGTCCTTGGAGAAAAAACACCAGCTCCATATATGTGAGGTTTATTTGATCATGTTAACAAGTTAAAACTAAATGAAAGATTCATGACACTGGGTCCAGGCTCGGCCTCATTTGAAAAAGCTGAAAGGGTTATGACCTCAGTATATCTACAGTGCAGTATATCTTGCATCATTTCTTCCCAATTTAACAGCATCAATCTAATACATTTGCCTGCAGCTTTGCTCTCCACTTCCTCCCCTCATGGGAGGTCAGAGTGCAGAGTCAGCTTCAGACCTCTGAGCCTCTGAAGGTTCAGCTGAGTTCAGCGTCTTGCTCGAGGGAACTTCAGAGCGTGTACTTGCCAGCACTGGAGCTCTACCTGTCTGGTTGGAAGATAGTCTCTCTAACTTCTACACTGACTTACATCTAAACTGCGCTTTGAGCTACAACTGGCTCTTAAAAAATGTGGTTAAATTCAGAACCCAAGAGTTGTACCACGCACCATTATTTAGAAACTTGAACATATCAAATATATTTTTGAAGCTTTTTTCTAAGTCGTCATGCTGGAACTTGGTGAAACAACTGCTACGACTAGCTCGATTGTATGAATGTGCAATACATATTTTAATCAGAATGTATAAGATTATGTAAATGATTTTTATTAATTTGATTTTATTCTATTTACTCATTCCTTAGTGTTCTTACTGATGCTGTTTTGTGATGGTCGCCACACAAAATATCATTGTGTTGCATACAATGACTATAAAGTGTCTTATGTCTTAAAACCAGCTTTGAAGTTATTAATTAAATTACTCTGGAACTAGAGGGGATGATTGGTCCATCCACCTTTAAGTATTACAATTTAAATGTTAATTGTATTTACATCTATTTCCTCCATGCGGCAGCCTCAAATGTGATGTTGCTTAATGAATCCAGTATGAAGTACAAGACTGTAATTTTTGTTTACTTTAAATGAACTGTACTGAAAACGTGTTGAACCCAGTGTGAACTTGGTTGCAAGTTTGATTAAAGGGGCATTCTACCATATCTATTTTACACATGAAATCAGTTGTAAAAATCTTCTGTGGCTCTGGGGACAGTTTTGTAAAGTCTGAAAAAATAACTCATATGATGTTATGGGCATTTATCAGGTATAATGGGTCTAATTAAAGATGCTTTAGGCATTTTAGGAAATGTAAGTTCCAGTATTTTTTTTAGCTTCACTCATAATAAGGACTTTTGTGCAAGCAAATGTAATGGTACCATTTATTTACCTTTAATTTGAGTAGACCATCATATGGTTTTGTTTAACCTGGCTATAGTCCAGACTAGTATTAACTGTAAAGATTAAATACTGTAGCAATTACATTGCATAACAGAAATGACTCAGGCTAACTTTAACAAATCTCTAGCTATTTGATTACACAGCGCTATCTCTCCACTTGTATTAGTTGAAGTGACAAAGTTCAATAGATTTACTTTCTCCTCGGCCAGCCGTTAACTCATTCACACGTAGGCTGTCTCTCCTCATCTTGTTTGCATGGGCCAAGCGATCAGCAAAATGGATTTCTAGGATTACACCAAATGGCTGCTAACACAATCAGCCCAGAGAACTAGTTAGAGAAATGTGATTGGAGCCAATTGGAGCGACAACGAAATCTCATCAACAGCTCCTGAATTGGTTGCTATGCTTGGGGGACCACCTGAGATGTGTGTTGCAATTTCATTTTGTTGGGAAATCGAATAAATGCGCCACACCCCGAAAAATCTCTGACTGCAGCCTCTGCCTGTTAATCAGCATTGTTCTCACTACTCTTCCCGCGGCAGCCTCAGTGCAGCAGGATGTGGATTATTATTTATTTGATTGAGAGACACATTACTAAAACGGTTAATTAATTTGCTTTTCTTCATTTTTTAAAAGGTTAGGTGAATGTTTATTAAAAGAGCTGAACAAAGCTGTGTGGTGGCCTTGTAGTAACCAGAGATAGAGAAAGTGAGAGGACACACGCGCACACACAGAAGGGACCTATTACTTCTGTTTCCATGGTAACAGCTGCTTGGTTGCTTTGTCGCCATAGGAGCCAGGTTTCCCTTGGAGACGAATATGGCGCGTGTGTTTATCCGCGTGTGTGTTTGTGTCTGTGCATGTGTGTGTGGAAATAGCATTTGCCAAGGCTGCCTGTGCAACCCACAGAGGCCTTGTTTTCAGCCCCGAAGGGCTGGATAGAAAAAAGGTGTGGTCTGCTGAAACACCACTGATGCGAAATGCAATTCCTCCCCTTATATAGACATACAGGGGGATGCTCCTCCTCCTCAACAGGGGAGAGGACAGACTGAGAGCTGGAAGCATCTCACAGACCACCATTAGGGTGGATATTTATGTTACTGATATTTTTGTCTCCTTTGCGTTGGGAAATATGAAAATAAGAAAATGAAAATAATGTATTATTTTACCAACCAACCACTGAATATAATGCATAAAATATCTTTTTTGAAGCAATGAGATCCCATTTCAAACAGTCTTACAAATACTTTATTTTACACTGGATGCCAATCTTACACAACTTTATTTAATTGCATTATTACACTCTGTCCTCTTCTTTTTGTCTGAGTATTAGCAGCCACACCATGTCACCTGCCCACTTTCTGTGTGTTCTTATACGTTTGTATGTGTGTGTGTGTGTGTGTGTGTGTGTCACAGAAATTTGCCAAGGGCCAGACCCTGCTGGACATGGTGTGTGGCCATCTGAACCTGCTGGAGAGGGACTACTTTGGCCTGACTTTCCAGGACACGGACAACACCAAGGTCAGACACACACAAATACATACACACACACGAAGAAAGATAACTTTATTTGTATAGCACTTTTCAAAACATAGTTATTAAGTGCTTTACAGAACAAGATAAAATAGACAGTCACGATAAAACAATAACATAAATAAAAACAGAGCAAGGTAAAAATAATAGAGACATGAATAAAAACATAGAACATACGACCCGATAAAACAGAGAGTATAATAAAAACAACTCTTGACCTATAAGATTTGTAACTGCCTGTATCAATGTGTGTTTATTATTTGATGAACATTCACTAAGTCCTTCTTCCCCTTAACATAAGCTTAAATATGTCAATTGGCTACATTTCTGTAAATCTACACTTTAAAGCTGTACTTGTCGCTGTCTCTTCAAATATATGTTTTTCTTCTTACTTCACTTGGATGTTTGAGCTTCGCTGTACAACATAATGTAAGTGCAGAGTTTGACACTAGCAGTCTGCTTTCACATTCATCTGCTGAAGGGAGACAGTTTCTCTGGGTACATCTCAAGTCTCTTATTTGATCTTTTGTTGCTCCTCGCTGCTTGCTTGAACCGGAAGTTGTCCTGGTCTGCTATTTTGAAGGCTGTCTCAAAGCTCTTATTTCTGCTCTGAGGGGTGAGGAGCGAGGAGCAAGGAGGGATCTCTGAGTAGCCATGAGCGAGGATACATGAGAGCAGACTTCATGGAAGTGCAGTTTTATACCGGAGTGGAGACAGATAACAGTGTACCACTCCCAAGTTTTATATTTTATTTGTTTTCTGATTCATTATCTAGTTAAACATCTGTTACTTGTCGGTCTGATCAACAAAAGAACCATAAACAACTTTCTTCATTTATTAGAAAGATTTTTCTTTTCATGATCTGTTATTTCCCCCATCAACTTTTATTATGGACAAAATTAAAGTCAGGAAGAGTCTGTCTGTCAGCAAGAGACACATTTTAAATACATTTATATTTTACATAATTCATCATCATTTCCATTCAGTCACATGTGAAGCTAAGAAAAATTCCTGAGCGTCGGGTTTGATATGAGTTACATAATTTCAATTTCCCTGAAACATTTAGCCTAATAAATAATTTCCAGTGTTCAAAAGACATTGACCATATTCTGGGTTATTAAATAATACAGACCAAATAATTAATAAATAATACAAACACATTCTGCCAGTAGAAATGATTCATGTGCCTCTGAGCAGGACACAGTACACAGTATAAATACAGAATGCAGGTTTTTATTCATGTACACGTGTTTGTTAAGCAGTTAAAAAAATATTCTCATATTCATAGATTCTGGATTTTCAGTGTTGTTGTATTATATTTGTTGGGACAATGTATAGTTTTAAACATAAATGTTAACATTTGATGTACTGCACCAGAGTTAGCTTAAAGCTAAATTTTCATCTGCAGTCCCATAAAATTAAAACATATAAAAGCACAATAACAAACAAAGCAAAAAACACACAGGACACATACAAAATACAAAGCTACACACAATAGCACATCACATACACCCTTAATGTCAACTAGAAATTAATAATGTATGCTTGTCAAATTAAAAGCAAGATTATTTGCATTCATGAGAAGACCATGAGATGAAATTTAGATTCAGTGGTTACAGAGCTGAGTAGTTTTTACCAGATTTTTTAATTTGGCCTTGAACGTAGTGATGGAACTGCAGCTCTTCATATCATCAGGAAGGACATTCATCTATTCTGGAGGATCTAATAGAACTTACTCAGCAAGTGTACACAAAGTCACATAGTGGAGGAGGGGCCAAACCATTTAACATTTTATAAACTTAAAATAATGAGGGAGAAGGATTAGATGTAATTTTAAGGATTGGGTAATTCAACTGTTTTTGTGGAAAGAAAAAACATATCAGACACAAATTACTATTCAAAGTGGAGTATTTTTATTTATCTTAAAACATGTCTGAAGGGGATCTTTAACTTTAAAGTTTTACCAGTGTTGTAGTTGACTCATACAATGTAAAGAGGCATTTAGTGGTCTGTAGCTCACCAATAGTACTCGGGCATGTAGTTATAGTGCAGTTGTACAGTTGTATGTAGTGTAAGTGATACATTTTTTTGTCAATAAAAACCAGAAATGATAAGAACAGCATTAGTACAGTACTGTTCCATGTGCTTCTTGTATCCACTTTGATCTGATAGCACCAGGCAGCACAAGCGTTTACTGTGTAACATTATCAGATGTGCAACAAACTGCACTGACGTCTGTCCAGTTTAATCCCCAACTTATCATATAGAGCTTTAAACAGAATTTCACAAGAATTTCATTTAGTTTTCATTACTTGCCACAGTGACTACTATTCATAATACAGTGTATGTATGTATGTATATGTATTGATAAGTACGAGAGAAGAAGAATGTTTCTTTGTAGCTGCTTGTAATAGTTTATTTACTGTTTTAGTTGAATTATAGCACTGATTCAACCAGTTTGTCATTTCCAGGTGTTTTAAAGCAGTGAGTCCCTCATTGCCCTTTTAGTAATGATTAACCACTTAAAGCCTGAGATTGGCATACATGGCCTTTAACCTTTTAAAATGTGATAAGACAGTATGGCCTTTTAAAAATTGTGCACAGGGTCTACAGAGCACCATGAAAGCTCTAGTGACATTAAGCGGACGGAGCTAGATTCAACTGGCATTTATAGCCCCAATATTGACGCTTTCAGTGTTTATAGAGGCATTCATCCATTTTCTCGTAGCGTGAATATATTTGGTTTCAACGAGGGAATTGATTTAAAAAGGGTAGAGCAGCTGGCGAGGTACAGTACTTAAAAGGGCTGTTAAAAATGTGGCTATGGATGATTTTGCGGAGGTCGAAATTTCTCAAAAGGGATTGTCTCTTTCATTCTTTATCAGAATTGGTTGGATCCCTCCAAAGAGATTAAGAAGCAAATTCGGGGTAAGTACAGCAGACACACACATACACAGTCTCACACACGCAGGTCAAGAATCCACACACACACATGCAGTATTTTAATGAACAGGCAGTCCTTCACAAAACAATCTTACTGATGGTTTGTCCACAGTTGGTTCCTGGAATTTGGGATTTTCTGTCAAGTTCTACCCCCCAGACCCATCTGTGCTCATTGAAGACATCACCAGGTAGGTCTGAATACAACAACAGGGACTCATAGGTCAAAGCAAACTTATAGATAGATACAGTAAAAGAAACCTGATTTGTTTCGGTTGTCTGAAGGTAAAATGTTGAGTGTTAAGATAGAAGACCCACTATAATTGCTTATTTGTTATTACTTATTTATTTCTGTCATGTAAGTATGTATTAAATTGTGGAACTGTTATCTTAGTTGTTGTTTGGTGCCTTGGGTGTGCACCATGTGGTCAGGACACTTAAATGGGACCTATTATGCTTTTCCTTATTTTTTGAACTGTGAATCATGCAAAGCTACTCTAGTGGAGCCCCAGAATAAAAATATAGAGCTGGAAGTGAGCATAATAGGTCCTCTTTAAACCTGCAGTGCGGAACTTGAAACAATACAGTTCTCTCTGTGACTATGATCTTTGCAAAAAGATAAGCCTGTATGTATATATGTACATATGTTTATTATGCTTACTAGACTGTTGTCTAGAGTGTATGTGTATGTACTGTATGTACTCTATGCAGACATATATAGGAAGATTTTATTTTTAGGCAAAAGACAAAAAGTATAAATATAATAAATCATAATGAATAATGAACTGCTTAAAAGGTCTGTTCACCAACATTACACAAAAAACAAATTATACAAGATATTTCTGAAACTTGTGGTGCTCAAAGCATTTACATAAAACTTTTTTCTGTGTTACACTCTGGTAAGAGCCGTTCTCATCAGAGCCACTTTCTGCCAAAAAGTAGTGCGTACAGTATGAAAGCTTTTGGCATTGTGATGTAGTTTTCATTAAGACCTATTTTCTGCTGAACACTGAGGTCTGTGGACTATCCTAAAAAACAGAATAACTGGGAAATTGTCTCTGGAAAGAGATGTTGCCATTTTGCAGTTCTTTGAGCACCACAAACAAATTCCACCACAGTTCTGGTGAGATGAGGAAATTCTCAGAGATCTAAAAACCTCCACAAGTAGTAATAGGGGTAAGTAAAACAGATGATAACATTTTTTTGGTAATTTTAGTGGACCAAAATTGTAACTGTAGGATAGGCAAAGATATAGATTGTCAGGAGCTGTGTCCTACATCTTCCATCATCTAATGAATGACTCAGTCAGTGTAGAAGCTTTTAATCTGTTAAATCCTTTGTTTTCCTGGAGAGAAACAGATGAGGGCCAAGTAAAGAGACATTTAAAAATTTCACACAGAAAAGATTTACAGCCATATGCCAGCAGCTCTGTGTTTAGACACAGTCATGCAGTAGTGCTTCTTAAAGCCACACTAGCATGGCTAAAAACTTGATTCAACTTCAAATAAGAACTGAGAGAGACAAGTCTAACAGTGGGTCTTCCCTGATAAAGTAGACACTTCAAGACAAGCAGCATCTCTGTCTGTTGCTGTGTCTCTTTAGGTACTACCTGTGCCTGCAGTTGAGGGACGACATCCTGTCCGGCCGTCTGCCCTGCTCATTTGTCACCCACGCTCTTCTGGGCTCCTACACTGTCCAGGCTGAACTGGGAGACTACGAGCCTGAGGAACATGGCCCCGACTATGTCAGCGACTTCCGCTTTGCCCCCAACCAGACACGTGAGCTGGAGGAGAGGGTGATGGAGCTGCACCGTAACTACAGGTCAGAGAAAAAATGACTTCATTAATTAAATTGAATGCCATGGTGATAATGGCAAATGCTTGATTTGTGGGATCAATATAAAAGACGTGATGATTCATGTGCGGCATTTGTACTGTAGGGGAATGAGTCCAGCAGACGCAGAGGTGAACTTTCTAGAAAATGCCAAGAAGCTCTCGATGTATGGAGTGGACCTGCATCACGCTAAGGTACAGAGATAATACATAGGTGCTCCCAGACTTGGACAGTATTTCCTCACACTTGTGTTCAAAGTTTTCTGATCCTCTATGCCTGTGTTTGCCAGGATTCAGAGGGAATTGACATAATGCTCGGTGTGAGCGCCAACGGTCTGCTCATCTACCGAGACCGTCTAAGGATCAACCGGTTCGCCTGGCCAAAGATCCTCAAGATCTCCTATAAGAGGAGCAACTTCTACATCAAGATCCGCCCTGGGGAGGTAAATAAAAACTATTATTATCTTGTCTTTTGCATCTTGCTTGAGAAGTTGTGCAATGACTGCATGCACAGCCCCACTAGAACAGCTCGTGACAGTCATTCTGGCAAAGCCGAGACAAGTGAAATGAAGGATCATTTGGTAAAGAGCCAACTCCACATTTCTATTTCATGGTTTCACAGTTGTTAAAATTACATCATTGTCTCTCTTGACTTGTCGCAAACAGCATAAATAGTCATTTCATGGTCTGATAAAAGTGTTACTTCAGAGTTTTATCTGCAGAATACCATGTGACAACTGACAAGGAGTGTTTTTTCAGACATTATTTATAGCCCCCAGAGATACTGTTCTTACAGATGAGTCCAATAGGTCATGTTTTTATTCTTTTCCTCCTTCTCTCTTCCTCTATGGTGGCTTTAAATGTGATTAACCAGTCATGAGGATTTACACTTTTATCAAGGATTTTACTTGGGACTGTTAGAGCCACATTATACTCGCTCTGGTTTTCAACTCCCTAAAATTATTAAGATTTCTTGTTTTTTTTTTTTCCTACAATCTGTGGCCTTCAGGGTATCTGCTGTGTGTTTTATATCCACTGTTAAACTGACATTGACATCTTAATACCGAATATCAAGGCCACTCTGTGCATATACTTTGTTCTGTAGATCTATCCTCTTAAGTCAGCTGTCACTTCAAATTTACCCAGAGGGTTGTCATTGTGTTTAAAGCCCTTTTATTCTAAACTGTCCCCACAGAATTTTTGCATGGATTAAAAGTTGGCTTCCTCATTTGAATGGACTACTTCTTATGTTTTAAGAGCTGTTATATTGCTAATAAGCTATTGATTTGAATGCTGCTTCTTCTGTTCACACCACTGAACATCTGATGCAGCAAGTGCACGAACGGCTAATTTGTAGGTTGGTTAGAGATAGAAAATCTACCTGACATGGCAGTGGGGAGATGCGAGAAAATATGTCTATGGCTAAACAGAAAAAAAACGACATTGATTTTTCCATTCCTGCGGAGTAAACACAATTCACCCTACCACCATCACTTCATCTTTCCCCGGCACTCACTCCCTTCACTCCTCTTTTCTTCTTCACCTGCCCTCCTCCTCCTCCACCACCACCCCTCCACTCCTTCCCCTCACCGCTCAGTATGAACAGTTTGAGAGCACCATAGGCTTCAAGCTGCCCAACCATCGGGCCTCGAAGCGATTGTGGAAGGTCTGCATTGAGCACCACACCTTCTTCAGGTAGGACTTCATACTCAAAAATACACAGACAGACTTTTTTCTGCACTGTAGTTGTTGCACCCTGCATGCACTGTAGCACTTGGCACAGTGGAAGTATCCCTCAAGTGACACTCATCATACAAATGTGTTAATAACTTTTCATGGTAACAATTTTTACAGGTCTCATAATTCCCTATAATTTGTTGAAAGTACTTGAACATTACTAATATGTAATTGTAAATTCATAGGAAGCTTCCTGAAGAGGACAAAGTAATTTGCTTCTAATTATAGGTGAAATGGAAACAGTACACGTCTAATTAATTAATTCCAGTTAATTTCTATTGTAACCAAGAGGGTGAGTGCACAGCAGGTCAGCTGAACATGCAAAAGTAAGAAATTTGTCTACAGACAAGCAGACCGTTGAATGCATACAGTACGGAGAATTAAGTTTCCAATAATAAATGAATATTTCCTTGGGTTTAAATGGTCAGTTCTTGCAGTCAGCAAGATTTTAATTCCTGACAGTAACACCTAATTTTACGGATCCCTTAGTTTACTACTAATTTCCAAGAGTAACTGCTCATTCTTAGAGCATTTCTTTTAAAGGGTTATGTAATTTGATAGTATATGGGAGAACCTAATATGTAAATATCTAGTTTGACACACAAAACTACACACTGAAAATTATGGTTTTTTTCTGTTAGAAAAAAATCTAAGTTCTAAACACGTTTTCCAAATTAACAACTACATTTGAACCCAAATATATTAAGTGGGTACAACTTAACACTTTTTCCAGTTTTCTTATCATTTGTATTCATCAATTGCACCACCCCTCTTTCTGGAAAATGTCCTTAGTATAAAATTAAGGGACTCATAGTTGTTACCCATTTCTCTCTTCTTTGTCAAATTCTTAACTGTGTAATAAAGTAAAATGTGTAAACTAGGTGCAGAATCTTGGTGCTTGTGGCAGATTTTCATAAACTGAATCCTCCTGCAGGTTGGTTTCCCCAGAGCCGCCTCCCAAGGGCTTCCTGGTGATTGGCTCCAAGTTCCGCTACAGTGGGCGGACCCAAGCCCAAACCAGACAGGCGAGTGCTCTGATTGACAGGCCTGCTCCGCAGTTTGACCGCTCAGTTAGCAAGAGGTACTTGCTGCCACGAAGTATTGATGGAGGTAAGAAACCCAGTTATTCCACTCTCCCTTCAGGGTGCACTCATGATTCCTGGAATATGTTGTGGGGCAGTAACATCTCACCCAGTGTGTGCTGGGTAAGGCTCCAGTAGCCCTGTGTTATCTGAGTCTCAAATTTCTCAGCAAAAAAGAAATGAAGGCAGTAATTTTATGTTTATGCACAGCATACTGAGCTTGTACAGTAGATCATGTCATGTAAAAACTTAAAAACAGTTGACGCTTCCCTCCCCTTGGCTTTAACCAGCTTCAGCTCTAGGTGACAGTATGGACCAGCTGTCCCAGCGAAGCTCCAGTGAGCGCACACAGTTCATGTCCAGAGAGGACCTAGACCAAGAAGGCAGCCTGGACCTGGAGCACGATCACTACCACTATCAGGACCAGGACCAAGACCAAGACCATTACACAGACCAGGAGCTGGAGCTGCAGGAGCGAGGTCAAGATCAGAGGCATACTCGGGGTGCCAACATCTCAACACCCACCAAGATGCTGGAGCTCAAGGTACAAAATGAGAGGATAGAAAACTGTACAAATACACACAAACCTGACTTCATTCCAGCTCTTATTGTCTTGGCTTATAGCTGTTAAACACACCTGCAACGTGTACATTATAGTTCACACAGAATGAATCAACACTGTAAATGAAATAAGCACTCACATTGTTAAAATATTGCCTTTCCTATGTGAACTGTATCACACTTTTGAGGACAGTACAGAGAAATATCCACAAGCAGTTCCTTTGGCTCATTTTAAATTGTAAAAGCACACAGCTTCGCCCCAAGTCGGAAAAATCCCTCATGAACGTTTGGCTAACACTCCTCATCCGTCTCTCTCACATTCCTTTTTATTTGAGACTGTAATCACTGTCCCTATTTTTTCTCCCCATGACCTAATTTCTTCCACTTTCTGCTCCTCACCAGACTTATGAGACTTCTCAGTATGAGTCAGCTCTACTCACTTTTTCTCAAATCTTCCCCCCAAAATCTAACTTGATCTTTTTGCTCCAGATGTTTTGTTTTGTTTTTTTTAAACTCACACCCTGCCTTGAACAGTTTTGTTCTCTTCTCGCTGCTATAATGTTAACACACCTTGCTCACCTTGCTAACCTCTGCTCTCTTCTCTCTGACCTTTCTGTCCTCCGCCTCATTCTCTCCTGCAGGGTGAGGAGGCAGGCTCGCCTGTAGACTCTAAATCAGAGGTATTTTGGCCATGGGCACTTTTGTCTGTCTGTGTGGTTTTGGTTGTTGTAGGTCATGCTCCGTACTCTGTGTCTGTTAAGCACGAATGTTACTTCTTTTCATGTCATGATTTCCAGGATTCCACTGACTATAATCCATGGAAACTGCATGAATCTATCTTCAGATGAATAGACACAAAATGTTTTATATACATTTATTCAGGCTCTTCTTCTTCTCTCTTTTTTTTCTATCTGCCCACTGGGAAGTAGTTTCAGTGGGAATTCATATTTGATATACTTCACAGGCATTTACTGTGGCTGACGCTCTTATCCAGAGTGACAGAAACATTAAAACTCCACATGGAAAAAGCTTCTTTTTTTTTTTTTTTCCAAATGTCAACACATGTTCGAGAGCGTGCATCTTTAACAGTGTCCCTGTATGAAATTAAAGGGATTGATTGTTATTAGCAGGATAAACAGATGGCCCTTAAGCACTGTTGATGACTCAGTGAATCAGTGGTTCCCTAGTTAACAAATCTCCTGGTACAGCAGCTGAGATGCATAAAATCTCATTATTTAATTAATGCTTATTTTTAATTTATTTTACTGCTAAAATGGCATTCAAGACACACTGTGTCTTTGTTTATGCCAAATTTATTTTAGTTTTTATTTGGATGATAAATGGAAGTGTATCTAGTCTTGCACTGGTAATTTGGTAGTGTTACGGGGTATTGTAGGAAATATTGGCATTGCATTCGTTACTCAAGGGTCTGTTCATTTGTGGTTTTGTAATTCCTTCTCACCAAATCTTTGTATGAAGAAGTATGGGAATAATCCCCCTAATAATGTTCAGCCTATAGATTACTGCATTAATTATCGATTGGCTGACATTGAAATGGATTGTCCCTGTCTTCTTGGCAGAACATTAAATGGCTTAACTGTCTTAGTCCAAAGCCCCAACAGTCAACTGTTTCTGTCTGTCCGTCTGGCCGCCTGCCTTTTTGACTCACCTGCAGCACTTTACCTCTTTGTCTCTGCACGCATCTGTTCTCCAACTACCCCTCCCCCCAACCCTCAACTCCTGCTTTGCTCAAAACCCTTCACTTCATCTCACTTGCCCCACCTCGGGCTCCCTCATCTGTTGGACAAGGATCTGGCCATCCCTCGGCCCAAACAGGAGGTACTGCTCGTCTTCTCTATTTCGGCATGTGCCGTGTGTGACCCTCACCAGGAGTCCTGTGCTTATCATTGTGCTTGTCACTTACTGTTAGAACAGTCCACAGCAACAGCAATGGAGGTCATGTTCAAATATTCAGGTTAATTTTTCTTCAGCACACTTGATCGATTGGTGCACCGCTTTCTTAAGCGTAATATCATAGTTGTGCACGTCAGTTTCCTAGTTTCTGAACACTGTTACCAGTGAAAATCTTGTCATCTGTCTAGCCTTTGATCAGTAAATAAATAAAAGGGAAAATGACAATAAAGCATGTGCTCCATCTTCCAAAGATTGTAGAGTAGAAGTGGTTGTGTGAAGGAAAATATACTGTAATATAATTTTGTCACTGATTAGAAGATTTTCAAACCTCCAGATTTACCTGGATCTCTGGATGAGGCCTATATCTGCATCTGGTCAGTCTTAAGACCTCTGTTGTCCAACCATGTGATGCAGCATTTAATTCATCCAACAGCACAATTAAATAACAGAAAACAGAAAATCTTGCACGACAATCTAATCAGAATAGAGTTAGAGAAGGAATTTTAAAAAGAAAAACCTCCACATTCATTTTCAATGTGAATCCATATATAGTTTAATTGTGTAAACAAATATAACCAGAATCTAATAGATTTAGAGCTAAGATTTTAATGTATATGTTAATTTGTGCCATGGATGTGCCCTTCACTGTGTAAGCAGCAGTTCTTGGATAAGCCGGAAGATGTTATACAGAAGCACCAGGCCAGCATCAATGAGCTGAAGAGAGCTTTGAGGCAGCCTAACAGCAAGATGGCCCAGAGAGAGAAACGCCTTTCTTCAGCTACTCCTCCTGGAGGAACCCCCGAGCGGAAACCAGTAAGAACAAGATTCTATTCCCATTTTTTTAAACTTACTATTAGTTTTCTATATATTACCATTTTCTAAAAATATTGTATTGGCCGGCCCTTTCCCATCCTGTCTGCTCCTCCCATTCTCTATCAAAATGCTGTTTGTACTGAACCAAAACACAGAAAATCATGGTCTTAGGTCCTCCAGTTAATCACTCTTTTTCTTGAATGATCATTTACAGTATTGATGTGGGGTAACAATGATATCAGAGATGGAGGAGACGTGTATCTAGCTAGGCTAATGCAACTGTTTACTCTATGTCAACATAGGCGACCGGTGATGCCAAATTGATTGACAAGCAGGATGCTTATGAAGGAGTGCTGGATACTTACTCTAAAGAGGAGAAGAGTAAGACCTCTCCTATGGGTAGAGACACGTTCACAGTAACATCTTGGAGGGAAGCAACTATGAACAATTATCAAACACCGTGGGATTCATTGAGAACTCAAACTGGAACATCTCCAAAACAGGAAACAGACTTTACAGCAACAGATATGAACCCTATGGACGATTCATTGGCGATTAATGGCCACCATGATTCTGTAACAGCAAGGAATTCTGTTCAAGAAAATGGATACGGCTCTCCGCATGACAAACAGAGGAGTGTAATGAACAATAGAGATGGGAGGCATTGTCAGTATGAGCACAACATTCATCAAGAGAGACTGAAGAACTTTGAAACTCCGGTAGCTGCGGATTCTCTCCCAAAGGGCAACGGGGGCAGAATTGAGAGTGACGTGAGGCGTTATGAGACATGGAAAATAAAAGACCCAAGCCTCAAGGGAGAGAAAGATTGCAACAAAACTGGGAACTCACACTCAGAAGTCACCAGAATAGTTCCTCTCAAGCCGCAGAGATCAAAGAAATCTTTGAATAAAGAGAACAAAGGTGTTGTAAACCCTCAAACTCAAAGCCAGTCCGATAGAGGCATCTTCGGTGCGGCTGGGGATGTACAGATGACAAAATCAAAAGACGAATACTGTGAGACAGGAAGGAGAGTAGATGGTAATGCTGCAATGCAATCCGCCACAGATGTTGTCAAGGAAAACACAAAATACCACAGTGAAGCTGCAATGTCATATCAGCAACAAAATCAACTACATCAGCAGATTAAGAGCGAGTCGTTTGGACAACAAGAGCTCAGAGACTTCAGGGATACAACAGGGCAAAGTCAGTGGACAAGAGGAGATATGCGACATGAAGATAATTTTCAAAACAGCACAGAGTTTAAAGAGAATCTCGCTAGCTCCAAATTCCCCACAGCTCCCCCTCGGACTCTTCCTCTGAAAACGCAGTGGTCCCGAGACAGACAGAGCAACATGGACAGCAGCCACATCCACTACAGGACGCCCAGCCAAGAAACGACCAAGAGGAAGCAAGCGGTAAAACCATCTGACCCCTAACCTATTTGTCAATCATCGGAAAGTAAAACATTGCATGAGCTTCAGGCGATGTGGTGCAAATCTTTCGTTTTTATCATCTAAAAACAACACACACACATACTTCAGAACTCATGTGGCTGTGTATGAGAAGGCAAAACTTCACGTTCCTCTGCATCGCATCATTGACCGACTTAATTCACGTCCATGGCCCAGGGAGCTTTTTGCTTTCCCTTGTTCCCCTCCGCAAAGCTTGACATCTGCTTGGCCATTTCAGAACCCTGCGGGCCTTTTAAGCAAAGTTCCCATTGCTTAAGCTTCAGTCGTCCCTCCTTATCTCACCTTAACTTGTCACGTTAACACCTGGTCTCTCCTTCCAACATCCTCACATAACAAAGGTGGCTGCTGTTGCAAGGAGCGCAAGACCTTCCCACCATTTTTCTTTGAAACCTCTTTTTGACATGATTTAAATCTTTTTTCGTAAATGGCAGAGAAGGGCATTTGAACCAAATGTTCTATCTTGGCATCTCTGTAGCGATAGCAGAAAATGACAAAGGTGATTAGATGTAATCACAGGCTGCAGAGCTGCCAAACCTCTTCAGGGCTTAGGCATTCATATGTTGCATTTACAAATATGGATACCTTTTTCCTGAAAGGGACTTTTAGAAATCTAACCTTTCAGTGCATGGCATTACCGTTGCACTTGCGGCCA
Source organism: Thunnus maccoyii (assembly GCF_910596095.1). Classification (NCBI taxonomy): domain Eukaryota; kingdom Metazoa; phylum Chordata; class Actinopteri; order Scombriformes; family Scombridae; genus Thunnus; species Thunnus maccoyii. The sequence goes on from NC_056536.1 coordinate 13,942,202, forward strand.
TTTTTAAGAATGTCACTCTGTGAAATGTACCCTATGTGCATGCTTCTGACAGTAACCTTTAGCTTTAGAGTCTCTGGGAATTCTCATATATGTGTTGATGGTGTAAGTTTAGCAAGTTGATAGATGAATTAAGTGTTCTCATTTATAAATAATAACGCAGTGAATTTCACAGAGTACAAATGCAATTAGCTTAAAAGCAGAACATTGCAAACTTGGTTTCTCTAAATGTGAAAATAAATGCTTCTATCACTGTTTTACGCTGTAAACAGAACATCATGTTAACACAGTGACAAGAAAACCTCTAACTCTGTGTTTCTGCTCTTTCCTTTTTTGATACAATGACACACACGTTAGCTATAGATAGGTATTATGATTTGTGGCCATTTAATTGAATTCTATGAATTGACACACTTTATTCTGTTTTATATTAATGTTTGCTTGTTGTTTGTTTTTCTTCTATAGGAGACACCTCCCACACCTGCTATTCACGAGGAGCCTTTCAACGAAGCCTCAGTGAGTCATCGCTCAGCTCCACCAGTCTGTTTTTTTTCTCCTTTTAAGCTACTTATTTGTAAATGAGTAAACAAACTGCACTTAGCTATTCAACACATTCTCATTTAAGATTTTATTCGAGTGTTGCAAAAATTAAAAGTACAATTTACAAGTTGATATCTAATCAAAAAAGTTAAACCCCTGCAATAAAAGTCAAAACACAGGATTTTTAAATAATTAAATCTAATTTATAATACTTTCTGATGCTGGTTTTGCTCATATCAGTAATTATTGTAAAACTGCCCTACATTTTTAATTCTGATCAGCATTTGATTATATAAGGAAATGTACCTGTATTTTACATGGTCTGCATTAAGTGTTCTGCACTCTTTCCTGTAGAGGGAACCATGGGAGAGACGTCTTGGCTCTGTCTCAGAGGATGACCAAGACCACGAGATCCTGTACCTGAAGGAGACCCACCTGGGCATCGAGCGCAAATGTTCCAGCATCACAGTCAGCTCTACATCCAGCCTGGAGGCAGAAGTAGATTTCACTGTCCTCACGGACCTGCACACAGGCATGGAGGAGTTCTCCAGGGGCATGACAGAGCTGGGAGAGAGGGATCTGTCACCTGACGGGGGTCTGTGCTTTGGAATCGATTTTCTCCAGCAACAAGGCCCCTCTGAACCCCCACCTCCATTAGTGTCAGCTCCTCTGTCCAGAGGAGCGAGCAGCAGCCCTCCGGCCAAACATATCCAGGCTGAAGAGGTCCGACCAGAGGTGAAACGGCCTGATGTGCAGGTAGAGACAAAATTCTGTGTTGTGTGTTTGGAGCATTTACTGTAGGAGCTTCTGCTCCTTTAGTTTGATTTGTTGTGGCAGCTGAGAACTGTGCTATTTTAAGGCATCACGACTGCCTAAAAATATGCATCTTCCTCCTCTTTCAATCAAACTGCAATGCAGGTGAATTTGGGTGTGAACATAATCTGAATGTACCATGAACAGAAAATTCAGAAAGTTGTTTTACGTCTCAGGAATATTGCATACACATTTTTAACTGGAAATATGAAGTGCAGGCTACAGTTTTGCCAAGACTACTGAAGTAGGACTGCATGTATATCCTCCCCAACTCCCCCCACCTTCTCACACCCCCATATCACCCTCTTAGTGCAGTCCAAGTCTGCAACAAAGTGTGATTACAGGCTACCACAGCGAGCTGTTGATGAGTTTGTGCAAGTTTTGTTTACAAGCTCTAGTTTGCCTGTGCAGTAGTTGGTCAGTGTAAATGAAATGTACTGGTCAAATAAAAAGAACCGTGACAACATTTTGCTTACTATGGTTACAGATTTCAAACAGTTTTTCCTGGTGTTTGTTTGTTTTTGTGTAGAGCTTTAAGCCTTCAATAGTCATAAATCTGTATAATGTAAAAGTCTAGAGCTTAAAATATATATTGAATATATTTCTGATGTACTGAAATCAACAAAAAAAACAGAAAAAGGACAAACATAAAGTAAGTGGCTGTAATAAAACATGCAGATGAGATTTAATTTAATGTTTTAATTAAAACATGTGATTTGAGTTTGATGCTCTTTATCTAGCAGCGCTGATGGAAGAAAGACCCTCCACCCACCTTTTCTCCTTCCTGTTTGTCTTTTTTTTAATCTAATTTCTAAGATAAAAGATCTTCAAAAACTGTTATTAACTCATATTGCCTGCCTGCATGTTGCATTCCAGCATGTGGTGGAACTAAGTACATTTACTCAAGCACTGTACTTAAGTACAATTATGTGGTATTTGTACTTTACTTGAGTATTTCCATCTTATGTGATTTTATACTGCCCGTCCACTACATTTATTTTACAGCTTTAGTTACAAGATTTGACACAATGGATAATATAACAAGCTTTTAAAATACAACACATTGTTAAAGATGATACCAGTGGTTTCCAACCTTTTTGGCTTTTGATGTCTTACAAAAAGCAGTGTGTAGTCGGGGTCACATTTCAGATGTCTATGAGTTGTTAACATCTCCACCAAATAGTGATTTTTCCCTCTAAACTTCTCACAAGGTTTCATTTCAATAAATGTTCAAATGATCCAGCATTTCCGCAAAAATCAAAGATTATAGAAAAAGTCCAAAAACTGAAAACATATTTGTGTATCAGAACTTTGTTTTTTCTTCTTTCCTCTCCCATTAATCATCTCACAACCCCTCAGATTTATCTGGTGACCCTTTGGAGGGGCCCAACCCCTAGGTTGGGAACCACTGGACTAAACTAAAGTAGTTCAAACTAGCTCCAACTCCAGCAGCTACAATAGTAACATGCTGCTTATACACTGATGCTTCAGTATTTATAATCTAATGATGTCATCTATAATAATATATATGACATCATTAGGGCCTTTCGCATTTTGTGTGAGTTTCGTGGCCACCGTAGGTTCTCCTACACGCTTGGAGAGGGACGGTGAGGTGTTATTAGTTTGTTGCAATCTACAACCTCACTGCCAGATGCCACTAAATCCTACACACTGGTCCTTTAAGTACATTTTACTGCTAATACTTATGTACTTTTACTTAAGTATTTTCATGCAGGACTTTCACTTGTAATGGAGTATTTTTACATTGCTGTATTGGTACTTTTACTGAAGTAAAGGATCTGAATACTTCTTCCACCACTGAATTTCAGTCACTTGTGTTTGCCTTTTGCTATGTGTACTCTTTTGTTCATTCCTGTGCATCAGAAGCTTTAATAAATATTGAATATATTTTTGTGAAGAAGGTGCTTCCAACTTCATGTCCGATATCTCTGGATCTTTTTGAAGTCCTGTTTTCCCACAGAACTTCAGAATAAAAGCAGCAGTTATTTGTCTTCCCTGTAAATACTAAAACTTGTCTTTTTTCTTTTCTCAAGCCTGTAGTACCCAAAAAACCAAAGAGGTCAGTGCCAGTGTCATCGTCAGTGGACAGAGAGCAGTCACACAGGGAACCCAGTCGTATCGCTACCGTCCCTCCACTAAGCAGGGAGGCTAGTGATGTCATGATCACACCGACAGTGAGGAAGACGGATGTCAGGACGGAGACCCAGCCCAATGGGTCAGAGGTCACCACGACCATCGTGGAGTTCACAGATCAGGTTAAATTACTCTTTTTAGTGAAACACTTTATAGATGAGAAAGAATATTTAATGTGATTAGAACAAAAAACAGTTATTATGTTATATACAGTATGGATTATTATTGTGGAGCTGTATGTCAGTTGTTCTGAATAAAAATAAGTCACATAATAAAACTTTTTGTTTCAGGATCATGGCATCGGTGGCCTTAGTGAGGTTTCTTACTCTACGAGACAGAGTGTATCCCCTGTGAGTACAAACAAAAAGACCTCTCCAATTTTAACTCAACCTGCAGCACACTCATTCCTGCTCTCCAGGGTTTAAACCTACTTACAAAGACCAAAGACATGAATTCCTGAATATGATGGATGTCTTCAAATATCAAAGAATTATTGCTTGTTTTATAACGTGTACTGATTTGTGCATATGTATGTCAGTGTTTACACTATTTCTTAATGCTGCCAGCTGTTGTGCTTTCTCAGGTGCATATGGGCAGTCTTGGAAGAGAGGCAACAGGGTCACCCATTCTTGTCACTGAAAACGTTACCTCAGCAACCACACACGTCACCAAGGTAGAGATGCTTAAGTAAAGCCATATGAATTATGAATTCAACTTAGGATTATTTCAACACAAGGGGGTGCAGCTCATCTCTTATGTCTGAGTACAGTGAAATGTGAGTCCTACTTCTAACAGCTTTTTACAGAGAAGCTGTTGTGTGTTGCAGACTGTGAAAGGAGGATATTCAGAGACCAGGATCGAGAAGAGGATCATAATCACAGGAGATGATGATGTAGACCAGGAACAGGTGAGCTGAGGTGAACAAGTGAAGTGTGGGGGGGACAGTGGTGTTAAAACAAATGCGTGCATGGTATTTACTGGTTGCTGGTTTTGGATATTGTAGTTTTTGATGATTCTGATTATTTATTATTTTGGTATTGGAACTACTTTTGATCCTCTATACAGTATTGCAGGCATATATTTTCATATTATATTATATTATATTATATTATATTATATTATATTGTATTATATTATATTATTTAAAAAATGCAAAGAAAATCAACTGTTCTTTGAAACATTAAAGTCAAATTGTCTTACTATATAAAAAAATTTTTGAACTGGAATTCAGGAATTCAGCCTGGAGCTGAGAAACACAGACAATCAACAGAAGTTCTCATGAAAGTTGTGTGAAAGTACTTTAAACATTTTTCCTGTTATGCATTTTTATACATAGTAATCACAGTGCACTCTTTTCTTGCAGGCTTTGGCTATTGCAATACAGGAAGCCAAGCAGCAGCATCCAGACATGCAGGTGACCAAGGCAGTTGTTGTCAGGGAAACAGAATCGTCCACTGAGGATCGACACGGCACATCAGAGGTACAGGTGCCATCTTGACTCCAAAAAGATAATATCTGGCCAAGATGTAGCCTCATAACCTGCTCTGAGGTTCAGGGATTTAAGGGTTGACTATCTCTTCTTTTTTATCTGCAGTCTTGATTTCCTGAGACGAGAGTGCCCCCCTTTGGACCAGACGTGAAATTGCCACCCATCATCTCTACTGATAGACTACTACCAGTGACGCCCTAATGGAGCCTCTTTCACACACTCACTCACACACACACACACACACACACACACACACACACACACACAAGCATACACAGAGCTAAAACATGACTCTTATCAAATCTGATTTCTTATGTTTTATTTTTATGGTTTGGAGGTCATGCTGCAAAAAAGAAAACATTTCATGGTCCTTGATTGGTTGACAGTGTGCCACCACAACACCAAACATCTGGAACAATTAAAGACATAATCCAACTAAATTCTCTGAAACCTCTCGGGGCATCTGTATCCAAACCTCTTGCTTAAGTATTCCTTAAAGGTCAAAGGGAATTAGTGCAGAAGGGGTTTGTTTAGATAATCTGTGTGCTCGTCCTCATTCACACTGTGGATAATCCAAGGTCACATGTTGGTACCCATCCCAATCAGGAAGTGTCATTTGTGAAAAAAGAAATATGAGAAAAAAAATGGCCATGCATAGAGGAGTGTCTTATCCTGCTGTAATGAATAACAAGAAATCATCAGACTCCTGCTGTGTGTGCTGAAAAAAACCTACTGTGTGTGCTTACACTTTGTTAATAATAAAATCCATTACATGTAACTCCAGTACAGTTACAGCATCCAGTAAAGCAAGGTTTAGTGAGAGTAGAACAAACCTACATTAAATTTTCATTCCCACACAACCAGTCAAATGAACAAATGAGCTTTGCCCCACCTCCCATCACACTGACTGATGACGATGCACTGTTGAATAGAAAGGATCATCAAGGTCCTCTGTTGGTGTTTATTCAAGTGTTTAAGTACCAAAGTTGGAGCTACTGTGGTCTGATCACTATACTTCTTCCCCCTTCCTGTCTCACCTTTAGGATTTTACTTGTATTTTACCATGATGTGTGGGTGGCAAGTAGGCTATGCAAAGATGTGATTCCAGTCACTGCGTCATGATGGACTTTGATTGACTTTGAGAATTTCTGCATATGTCTGTCTGGACATTAGGAGTTGTTAATACACAGTGTACCTGTTGTATTTATCCAAATGGTGGCGATGTAGTCTCTGAGCATGGTGATGTTTCAGAATGAGCCCAGTTTCTCTCCTTTCCCAGCCTTTAGATGCGCTTTCAGAATTCAGCCGGATATAATACGACTTTGTGTAGTAAGTACATAGAGTAGGCTCACACCCTTGTTCAAGTTGCCCAACGGGCTGCTGCATAAGTAAAACTAGTATTTGAGATAATGTTTGCATGATAAATTCTTGCATTATTGGATTGTAATTGATTAATATGGCTATTAAGTCAAGAATGACGGATCATGATATCTAGGACGACATGGTGGATCATGAAAGAGCCGCTATGAGAAATCGCACAGACGTTAAGGTGGAATTATTCACAATCTGAAGTCAAATCTGAGTTGTGGCATGTAAAACAGGAAATTAAGCTTCCTGACAGGAAATGAAGAGTATTCATCAAAAAAAAGAAACAAATTTCGAGCACACAATGCATTTGGTTTTAATCCAATAACAGCACAGTGGTTACAGTTTCTTCCCTCTGTCACAACCCTTTAACACATTTGTCTCATTTCAAGCCACTAGTGCTGTTAAATATATTATTACATATCAGTTTGCTTAAAAAATACAAATTTTACCTCCAAATAAAGGAACACAGAGAAGGCCTGTAATGCCTACCCATTTTTTTCACTGCTGATTATTTTACAAAATATTTCGAGACACTCTGAACTGCTGACATGGTATTATGCATCAGAGCCCTTCCATTTCTCTTTCAAGCAAAGTACAGTGTTATAGATAATACATACAGTAGGAGCATTAGTTCTGTGTGGTTTGGTACATAAATGTTAGAGGGATGCCATAGACATGTAGTGTGCCAATTAAAGGGGACCTATAATGCTCATTTCCAGCTCTATATTTTTATTCTGGGACTCTAATAATGTAATGTAGCTTTACATGATTCACAGTTCAAAATACACCTTATCTTATACTGGCCCTTTATGCAGCCCGACAATTCAGCCTCTGTCTCTAACGGGCAGTTTTAGCTCCTGTCTCTCAAAGGCCCCCCTCCTGATGAGCCCACTCTGTTCTGATTAGCCAGCTTTCCGGAGGCCTGCTGAGGGACAGCTGTATAAAAGTTAAGTTACTGCCGATGCAAACCCAACATTTCCTGCTTTACTGCTTCATATTAAAAGCTTATAAATGAGTAAATAACAGGAGACTTTTATTGTGAAGAATTTACAGGAAATTAAATGTGTTCCTCACTGAATTAGCAGAGCTTCGTTAGCAGTGCTAACCGGTAACCGCTAAACTGGTCGACACAACAACATATGGAAATATTTGGAGCTATTTGTTCAGAGGATCAGTTAGAAATAATGAGGGAAGAATAGTACAAACAGAAACAGCCACAGTGATGTTTGAGCTGCAGACAACCAGCACACCTCCAATAGGTAAATAACTTATTTTACTTTGCCCTGCTGTGTAATGGAAAACACTCACAGCATATGTCCATAATGTTAGCGGAGTGGAGCAGTGAATTTGTGCACTGGGCGTGGAGTAGATGATCTAAAGAAATCTGTCATGAGCCCGCATCGGCTCAGACTGAAAGTAGCAAAAAAACGTTGGAAACCGAGCGTTTCAGAGCAGTCTGAATCTGGTGCTTTTGGCTCACAGGAATTACTTCCACATACATTTACCTCATTATCTGAAACTTTGGCCACATTTAATATGAACAACCTACATTGTAACATTATATATACACGACTGAAAACAAGGAAAAGCATAATAGGTCCCCTTTAAGGTAACAGTCAAATTGTACAAACTCTGATTTTGTATGAAATACTTCAAATAACTTTATATGAACGAGTTACTTTTAATTACTGAAGTGCTAGAGAGTCAAATGCATAAACTTGACATGGCAAGATTTCCCTTTAATTCTGGTGTCTCACATTACTTGCAAATCTTCTGGCAAAAGTCATATTTTATATATAAATCAATACTTACAGCAACATAATCATACAATTGAGAAAAACAATGCTAAAAACTGTCATGTCATGTTTATGAAGGTATTACTGAGGTATTACCTCGGCCTTCAGACACTAAACTTTACATGTGTAGTGTAACTCCTGTTGTGTTTCATATTTTGGTTCTGAGTCCTTAAAAGTGATGGTTAACTCATGGATGTGGGTGTCAAACCTGAAGATGGAAAAAAAAACAAACAAAAAAAAAAACAATGCAGCCATGCATACCTTGTACTGTATATTTGGTGCCGTTTGGTGGATTGTGAAGATGTAGTTAATGGCCACGGGCTTGATGTACACTAGGGGGCACCAGTTACCTAAAAGAAGAGAGCTTTGCAACAACACCAAGCATACCCAGCTGAAATCTCACTCATCGTCCATCACTGAGGGGCAAAATTATCCAAATCATCCTTGGATCAGCCTGTAAGGTCAAACTTACCCCCCTCCGTCCAGAAAAGGCCAGCTCTTGGACGTCTGACAAGTAATAACCAGACTGTGATTAATCGCAGACACTTGGCTGGGGCTGAGACACCTGGTGCCGAAGTCTGATTGGACGGCCTCTGGCTGACCCTTAAACCTAGCCCTCTCCTTTCTGTACAGAGCCTTCCTCCTCCTCCTCTCCAGCTTCATCTCTTCTGCTCTGCTGCTCTCCATTGCTTGGTGCTGTGTCTTTGCTGTACATTGTACTTGCATTCCTTCAAAATGAATAAAAGATGGGAGGGAAGGGAATCCTCTGTTTGATCTCTTCCACTTATCTGTGTTTGTGTTGTTATGGCTGGTATGTATTTGTTCTCTGTGTTCGCTAATGAAGTACAGCTACTGTATTTTTCAATCATGAAAAAATAATGCAATATAAAATAAGGTTTTAGGTTTCCTACATATCAATAGTTGTGTCTTTTTCTGTATCACAGTTTTAGGGATTAAGAATACATTTATGATGCAAAAACTTGTTAGATGTTAGAGGATATGATGAGATAAGTTTGATTATTACTGCTTGTTAAAGTACAAGTTATTCAACACTCACCAAGTAGTTTGAGCAGCGGTTAAGATGGTGCAAATGCGTCATATAGCTAAGAGAAAAAATTGAATCATACATACAGTAAATATATGCACAATCTGTATTTAAAATATAACTGCTAGGAAAATGATTTCAATGAAAGGGGAGTTATATAACCTATATAGGCGATGTAACGGTTCGTGTATTTGTCATGAACTGTCATGGTATGGACGTTACGGTTCAGTGTATGCAGTCATTCAAAGAATACACTCCATGACCCAAACAATTACTGTCAAAATAGTTAAACCCAATTATCTTTAAAACAGATACTTTTGAAATCCCTTCTTAGGCATGATTGCTAATTGCTGAATCTCCCAGTCAGACAGATACAGCATATGAAACAGAACAAATGGAGAAATGTAGCATTGATGCTATCCTCCCAGTGAGGGCAGTGGGAGTAAAGATCTCTGCAAGAGCACTGTACTTATCTATTATCCTGATCGCTTAAACAACATCAGACTGGGGAATTATTATTAAGGTTATCTGGGAATATTCCATAAGTGTGGAAAGCAGCACATGTGCTGCCTCTTCATAAAGGTGGTGACACCAGTGATCAAAATAACTACCACCCAATCTCCAAGCTGTCATGTTTATCCAAAATCTTAGAAAAGCTCATCAATAATCAAATGTGTCACTTTCTGTCTGAGCATTACATTTTAAACCCCCATCAGTCTGGTTTTAGACCTGGACGTAGCACTGTGACAGCAGCATGTAAGGTGGTAAATGATATGATCTGTTCTCTGGATAGGAAGGAGTGTTGTATTGCCCTGATCACTGATTTGTTAAAAGCATTTGACACAGTGGATCATACTTTTCTTCTGGATAGACTTAGATCAATTGGTTTTGACAAAAATGCATGCAACTGGTTTCCCAGTTATCTTACTGGCAGAATTCAAATAATAGTTACAAAACGGGTGCCACAGGACTAAATCCTAGGTCCTATCCTGTTAACATTGCACATATATGACCTGGGCTTATTAATAACAACTCCATTCATTATTATGTTGACGCCGCCGCAATTTACTCATCGGTGCCCTCTATTGACAAAGCTTTGTCTAATTTAAAGGCCATGATTAAACTTAAGCTTTTACTCCAGATAAGACTAATTACATGCTCTTCACCAGATCTCAAATGAAAAATCTTCTAAGTTTTTCTATTAGTACAATATCTGAGGCTCACATTAAAAAAAGTCCCATGTTAAATGAAAAGGTATCTGGTTAGATGAAAAATTATCATTTAAAATCCACGTCAAAGAACTTGTGGCGGCACTGATCCTCCAGACCACAGCTGATCGGCAAGTAGCCTGAGAACCAGCTCCCAGCCACATAAAAAAAATAAAGAAAAACAAATAATAGTCACTTGGAGAAAATGCCTCTTCAACAATAAGGAAAAAGTGCCTCTTCAATAGTAATAATGAAAATATGCCTCTTCGATAATTGTAATGAAAAAATGTCTCTTTAATACGTTTAATAAACAAAATAAAGCCTGCAGGTGTTTGGCTATCCTGAGGCAAGCACAACACCTTGTAGGAATAGCACTAAGATCAACCCAATGCAGGTAACTTGGTTGACAGAATTATGTTTTATATTCCCTCAAAAGGTACCCTCAAATCAGAAAGGCAAAAGACCAGAAAGAAGACTCAAAAGGGCCTGAACAGACGAGAGTTGCTGTCTGACAGTCTCTACAAATGAGGTCTGCAACCAGTTGAGGAAAGAACAGAGTGACCAGGGTGTGCATTTTCTCTCCTCTCTTAAACCCCAGAAAAAAGGTGTTGCCACACCCTGATTGGCCAAGAGGGGAATGAACTCAGCTGCCCTCAGCCAGTCCCTACACCCTGCACAATAGGTGATCTGAATAACCCTCCAATCAACCCAGAGGAATTTCTACATACAATACAAATTCGTAACAGGGAGACATGAATTTGGAACAGGGAAATGATAGCAAGTCCCACGAATGGGTGACTGCTACAAACTGACTATGCAGTAATTTACATGCGTGTTGCTGCCAATACCCTCAGACCCCTTGACTGTGTATCACAGTTCTCTGAGATTTATTAGAGGTTTTAGAGCCCATCATTGTATCCTCTATGAGAAAGTAGGGTGGGCATCACTTAGGATATCATACTCGCTCACAAGAATGCATTAACTTGGATATCTCATGTATTCAGAACTAGAAAAACTGCATTCACCTATTATGCTCCTAATAGGAGGAAAAAGCTTCAGGACTCCCTTAGGTTAGACACATTTTCAACCCTAGAACTTCTGAAGTTTCTGTTAAATGATGTTTTATAAAATGAATGCTCCTGTTTTCTGAATGTGTCTGTTTTATCACTGTGTAATGTACTTATATTACTGTCTTTTCTTTGTGTTCTTTTTGTATTTTGTATATCATTTGTCTTGTGTTTGTGCTGTATTTATGTATAAGATTGTTGATTTGACACTTTTTACAGTTTTTGTTATATATTATTTTGGTTTTGTATTTGCAGGGCACCATTTTGAATGAGAGCTTTGCCCTCGGTTGGTTTTTCTCTGAATGAATAAAGGTTTCTATCTGAGGTTATTCCACAGATCTGATAAACTTTGTCTTACAACTGTGAGTCAGGTTAGTAGTGGTTCAGACTTACATAATACAAACTGAAAGTTTATGTGCTTAATGTGAGTTTCATCTCCTTTCAGTTCAACCCCAGCCATTAAATTTTAAGATTCAAGATTCAAGAATCTTGAATCTTGAATCTCCTTTCAGTTCAACCCCAGCCACATATTTTTAAGTGTGACCTTGATGTGAAGTTAAATAAAACAATATAACTACATTCAGTACTTGGAAATAATAACTCACGGTCCACTTTCTAGCTTTTTCCGGAGCAAACTCCATCTGCTACAGAAAACTGTAAAATGTGGTTGTAAAGATTTTTTCTTGTCAAACTGAAATTTCACAAGCTCCTGTTTAAAATGTCAAAATTAAACCAACATGTTTTGTAAAAGCTTTACTTCAAATTTCATAGCCTGATGAGGAAGCAGCACTTACATTAGAAATACACAACCTTTTGGCCTTATCTGACATCAAAGAAGGAAATGAGGAAAATGCCATTATGTTTATTAAAAGCAGGTCGATCCATTCAGACATCCTAAGCAACGTAGGTATGTACACTGACCAATCTCATGCCAAACAGCAGTTGACAGTAAAATACCATCCCTACTTTGTAATAAGGTATGTTAGAAAAGTCAGTAATCACTGCCACTTGTACGGTATTACAATGCTCATCATGAAAGACATAGGAGAAAGGCATGTTGTTTCTGAGCCCAAAAACGCCCAAAAATATGATCTAAAAAGTAACAAAAGTGAAAAATCTGAACAAAGCATACTGTCACTTATTCATAAATTATAGTATGAGTGAGCCAATATACAATGTGGATAAACAAAGGAGGAAAATAAATAAAACGTCTCTTGAACAATAACAACATGGATAATAATCATAAGACTTAAGGCTCATTTGGGACCTGAGGATTTCATACATACAGTGTACATACAGTGACTGCTCAGCGTGACTTTGTTATGCACTTATCATGGATGAGCGAGGAAGGTAAGACATCGATTAATCAACACAAGTCTGCTGTTTACAATGGAAGGAATTTTAGGAGCGTACACTAATTTTCTCAGAATGATACAATAGGTGGAATCAAACCTTGTTGGCTCAATACCTTTGGTTCCAGTCCATTTCATGGCAACTCTGAGGTTTTGATGTAATGTGGTGCAACGTAAAAGCATGAATAAAATCCAGGCAAAGTTACAAAGGTCCCAAACTCTGGTTTGTCATAAAGCAATGAGGCTTAGCTCCCTGTTTTTTTTTGGCAGGGATTAGTAACAGTTGGTTTTCTTTCATAGACAGTGCAGAAACTTTCCCAAAGACAGTCCAAAGAGAGGAGGGAAACCACTTTAACCATTTCTCATCTTAAACCAAGCTTAAATATAACTTCACTCATTTAGGTATGAGCTGTGTCAGTGTTTACATTTCCTCCATCTCCAATAAGCCATAGATAAAATTCCATTGTCCAAGAAAAGTCCAGTGGTACACACATATCCGTTTAGCAGAACCTGCACAGTCCACCCGGAGAAAACATAGACATATCCTATTGTGCATCACACACCACCGGGCCTCCAAGGTGACTATTTGAGAATATCCATTAGTTAGAACAGAGCAAAGAAAAAAAATATCTTCAAAGAGACTGCAGTCGAGTCACGGTGTCCTTTCAGTTCCGTAAAAGCAACTTCTGAAAGAGCCAGTTCCTTTCAGTAACTCCTTTAGAAAGGTGGAGGAAAAAAGAGACTTCTTCACAAAGAGATCTTTGTAGAAAGAAGAGGAAAGACACAGTAGGGTAGGGAAGGGAGCAGGTGAGGATGCGGCTGTCAGCCTCTTGTTGTCTCTGACCTGCTGTTTCTCCTCTTAATAAGCAGCTGTAGTGCCTGGTTCCTGCAGATGTTTGTCATAGTACACTCCTTGCTGTGAGGATCAGGGCTGCGAGGTTGACCAAGGGAAATGCCGAGGACTCTGGAGCTGCACCCATGGCTATGGAGCCTGAAATTCACAAGCAAATCAAAATCCAACAGGTGTTAATGCTCTTGTATTCTTAATGTCCGGTGTGGTCTAGAAATTTATGACAGAACTCACACAAAAACTGCAAATGTGGCTTTAGTGTAAACTCTGACGTAAAGGTCTTACATAAATTATCACAGTACAAGAATACAGTAAGCCAATTACAACATGCATCCAATACAGAGGATTACTGTATGGTGTGAGTGCACACATATATCAATAGATGGCACTAGTGCCTTGTGCTCACTTATGGGGCGACCTGACTTTAAAAGAGTCAGACTTGTGAGGTGGGCACAGCAACAGACATAGTTTGATTAAAAGGAAAAAATCCACTCCTATACGACTTCAACACTGCTTGAACAACCACCTACTGGCAATATTGCTTGCATGTCTAAGCCTATTTAGTTGTTTGATGATATATATTTCTCAGTCTGTGGATAACAGGCAGTATTTCACAGCTATCTAAGACAACTGTGAACATAGAGTTCATACTTAGCTTCAAAGAGAAAAGGTTTATTTGAAGAGTCATCATTCTACATAACATTTAATGGGAAAAATCTCTCATTGAAGAGTCAGAGCTACCAGTTTATCTACAGACAGCAGCCTAAAAAGACCATAATGCAGTGCAGCCACAGAACACGCGTTTGAGTCAGGGCTGAAATACCTAATTTTCACAAGCTAGTTTGCAAACATACTCTGTTTTATTTATATGTTCACACATCAAAGTCACCTTAGAAAGTCAAGTTGAGGAAAAGTAGACAAGTTGTGGGTAAAAAGTGGGTACAACAATTTTTTTTTTTACACTACTCAGAGCAGAAAATAATTCCTTATATGCTCTAAACACTAGTGTATGGGTATGTAGAACACTCACACACACTGAAATGGATTTGTATGTTTTTTATCTGACACATCATAAATAGAGACATGGCTCGGGACTATCTCACCTGCTATCTTGGGGATGGTAATCTGGCGGCTGCTGCTGCCTTCCCCGCCCTCACTGAAGGGTTTAATCTGGATGACGTAGTCTTGGTTGACCGGCAGTGACAACTCCAAAGAGGTGGTGTTGGTCTCCACCACACTGGGACGGCTGTGTTTGTCCTGGCTGTACATTACCTAAAGGAAGCAGAGAGGGAAAGATGATAACAATGTGAGGCATGACATTGAAGTCAATCCAAGGGATTCTTGACAATATATTAAAAAGAAAATCTGATTCCCAGCTCGTGTTTCTTTCAGACAGCTCTTTGAGATGTAAAATGCTGGCTCTGAAACTAACAATGATGAGTCTAATTACAAACGACTGTGTTGGATCACCAGAAAAGAGGGTGCAGAAGAAATAAGGGGACAGTATAGATGCGTCAGTCCAGGATGTTCAGCTGCAGCTTGAATTTATTCTGTCGATACACCGGCCCAATTAACATAAAGTAAACCTCGCTTTCAGGAGACCTCTTTAATGAGAATAATGTGCAGCGACTGCAGGTGATTCAGACCCAAATTTCACTGTCGATACATTCTCTTAACGTTGTAACTATTTTTTAGGCCGATAGGAGGATTCATAACAACCTGATATTCAATCCTTGAAGTAATTCTTAAAATATGTATTTTGCATAACATGTTTAAACGATGTCACTATGATAAGTGAAGCGTCAAAATGTGGCAAGATAACAATCAATCAACTGGGAACACTATACATGTATGGATCAATAGTCTTTTGCTGCAAGGACTCCTTAAGCAACAATCCAAAAAGCTGTATATTTTTGCATTGACAGTTATGTAGCTGAAGTACTAAATTAAATGCAGTTAACCAGAC
The DNA here is from genome assembly GCF_910596095.1 of Thunnus maccoyii. Lineage (NCBI taxonomy): Eukaryota > Metazoa > Chordata > Actinopteri > Scombriformes > Scombridae > Thunnus > Thunnus maccoyii. The sequence goes on from NC_056536.1 coordinate 13,957,847, forward strand.
TGTGAGAGGTTTAGGTGCTTATTGGCCTAACATCTAAAGTAAAGAGGCATCTAACCTTCATTATCAGGGTATAAATGAGCGCATTCACAAATATGAGCGTTGTCAAAACTGACAAAAGAAATGTGTACTCATATGGAGTAAATGGACCAAGTGACAGTCTGTCATTCTGTTACGTTACAATCTATAAAACCATTCACTCGTCACATCTTCAGCCAGTCCAGTTTAAGCACTCTGTTGCAGAAGTGTAAAACTCTCTACTTTTTTTTTTTTACCTTATATCCTGTGACTTCTGACTCATTCTCCAGAGCGTGGACTTGGTCCCACTTCAGGATGACCTTGGAGTTGGATGTGTTCCACATGATTTTGACTGGGGCTTGACTAGGTGCTAAAGGAGGACGGGGGTTGAGGGGGGGGCGAAGTGGAAGAGGAAGGTGAAAAACAACAAGCCAACTGGTCAATAAACAGTAAAATCCAGAACCAACTCAGCATGAAGGATATTTCTCATTATCAGTTTATTATCCCACTGTTAGGAATGAGCAGTGGGATAATAAACTGGGCATAGTTTATCATCCCACGCAAAACACACTCTAGGAATATGTGAGTAGGAGTGAGAGCAGTCTCATGTTTGACTGTTTGTGAGGGGGATGGATTGGGAGACAAGAAGCAAGAAGAGACATGCAAGAATGTGTAACAGATATATTATCACTGTGGTGAACACTTGTAGCCTGCGTATATGTAAGATGCTACACATCTGTCTGAAAGTTAAAGGTACCCTGTAGAGCTTCTGAACACTAGTGGTGCCATGTTTTAGCTAACGTTTTTAGGCGACACTATCACGGCTGGAAACAGCTCATCAATTGCCAGCTAGGTCTACATGGGAAAACTGCTTGGTGTGAAGGTAAATGAAACTAGTATTTATTAAAAGATTTCCCACATCTATCATATGTCATCCCTCTGTTTCACACTATTATTAGTTGTGAGATGCTAAGAAACAAAGCAACGCACCACAAAAAAGCAGGGAAGAAGAAGACTGGATGTAAACAATGCAGGTTTCAAAATATTTTTAAATAGCTGTGCAAATGTTTTATGAAGAAGAAAATGGATGTTTTAGGCCTCAACTAGCTATACACAATGCAATTTGATGAATGTCAAAAATAACTGTTGTTATACAAGAAAACTCCACAAGGTATCTTTAAGTCACCTGAAGTCAGAGAAAAACAAACAAAAGTACACAGTCGTTTGCCAGCTCTGTGTTGTAATGTGAGTCCTTACGTGGTTTCTTGGTAGTGACATTGACTATGCTGCTCTGTGGACCCACTCCAGCGCTGTTATAGGCCCTCAGGGACATGTAATAGATACTGCTGCCCTCCAGATCCCTGATGAGTACTGAAGTTTTATTCCCCACCGTCCTAATCACACTGGCTGTGTCCTGCTTCTCTTTCTCACCCCAGTACCGCAACTAAAAGCAGATACACAGATATCACTTTTTCAGCCTGCATGTAACTGTTAATACTTGTATCTATAACTCTGCATTTGTGGGCATGAATCCTGGAGGGCTTCACCATGCTCATATACTGCGGTTTACTTCGTGAATGAATAATCATATAAACAGAAATACAAAAAGGTCATCCTATTGTTTTCCAATGAAAACACAAATATAATGCCACTAGCTGTTGGCACTGTCCACTATGTTTGTACAGTTCCTATTGTGTGGGCATGTGTTAGTTTGACCTCATAGCCCAGGATGCGTCTGCGGCTGTTGCTCCAGGCCAGCGGCTTCCAGGTGACCTCTACCTCGGATGCTGATACACTCTTCGCCCTCAGCCTCCCTGGAGCTCTGCTGGGCTCTGAAATGCACACAAGATAGTCAGCATAAGGAAGAAGACATGGATTCACTACACCCACATGTACAGTAAGACTTAATAAATATACTGTAGCGCCATTGTTGTGTGATGAGTAAAAAATGTTTTTCACTGGAATTTGTATCACTCAAAAGTGTGATATGCTTAACTCCTCAGCAGCGGTATCTGTGACAGCACAAATATATTTAACTAATAAAGAACCTATATTTTTTGTTAAAGAAACTGTGATAATAATGTAGAGGTACCCATCTAAACTTCTTATGTCCTTGGGAACATGTACATGTATCATACACAAGAAAATGTATTTCTGTTAAACAACTGAAGGGGTTTTGAGCTCTTCTAAATGATCTCACTGTCAAAAAAGACTAATTCAATACTTTGCAGAAACAAAATATTTTCCTGCTGTGACAGTGACTCATGTGCATGTTTATAAGACAAAATAAATAATAATAGCATGTTTGTAGGATAACCTTTCAGATTTTATGGAGAGTTTTGTTTTTACAACAAGCCTTGAGCATAGCAAAAATAATTACCTTTTAGTTTTGGTGGCCAACTTTTCCTGATAAGCAGAGGTTGCTCTGTTGTTTGTGTTAACGCCAAACTGAAACCTGCTAAGGTCAACGCTGCCTGCAACTGGCTGCAAGACATCTATATCTTAATCTGAAGTATTTCTCTATAACGAAATAGTCATGATTAAATGCACTTCAGAAATTTCAGAAAAACATTTTTAAGGGTTTATCAGTCATGCACTTACTGTAGCTGATCTGCATCATGAGGACATTATGTGTGTGGTTTGATCAGATTAGACTGACTGCGGTTTCTAAACATGAGCAAACAACCCAACAACTGTTATCAAATCTTGGTTTTAATGTTGCTGAATCTCAGTTGGTGCATGGAAATACATACAATATGTGACATAATTTATTTTCCAGCTGAGCTCTGCCCACTTCAAACCAGTGAGAAGAGTATAGAAATCTCTCATGTGAAATAAACAAAACCGTTCAAACTTGTAGAACCACACTGCTCATTGTAAAACACTGGCTGAGAAAACATGTTTTTATTCTTTGAAGGTGTTTGGAGCCAGGATTTAAGACCCAATTCATGCCACACAGAACATTTTCCAGAGTTCAGTTTTAGTGACAGTTATTTGAAATTGACAAGTGTTTAATAGAGTTGTTTGTCCACTCGTTTGGCTTTGGGGCAGTGGGTGTTTATAAATGAAAATTATTAAACTGGAATCAAAATACACACTGATAAAATAAGACTAGTCTGATGCTTCGTTGTTGCAGTGTATAATCACTGAGACAGTGTTAGTGTTGCTGTACATTTCCAGAGTGAAATCAGCTGACACTTTCTATATACAGTCGTTGTAATAACACACACCTTCCTCCGCTGAGTAGATGGTGGTCACTGGACTAAAAGGGCCTTCTCCCTTGTTGTTGTAAACCCCAACTTTGACTTGGTAAGGGGAGAAGGGAGGGATGCTCTCATTCTTGAAGACGTATCTTGAGGCGTCCGGGGACGTGACAGCAGCTTGCATCCAGCCCTGTGCCCCGAGTGGGCGGAAAGCCACCACATAGCCGAAACCTGGACCGCTCTGCAGCTCCTCAGGAACAGGCTAAGGAGGTATGAGATGACTCAGAGGGATGATTCAAGAGAGACGGGCATGACTGATCTTAAAGATATTAATACCTAAAAGAAATGCACTATGGGCACTTAGAGGATGATCCTGTAGTTGCAAGCCTTGCATGAACTTATCACTGTCTGGTTAAGTGGTTTTATACTGAGAAAAAAAAATAAAACTATCCAAACACAGATGGAGAGCATTTAAGTGTCCAATATTTCACGGCTGTTGTGTTTGATATCAATTTCTATATATTAACAGGTTTGTATTGTACTTTTCATATAAGTGTGAAAATTGTGTTTCCTTTATTAAAACCAATTTCAATTACAGCACCAGTCAAAAGTTTGGACACATTTCCTGTACGGGAAGTGGTGTCCAAACTTTTGACTGATGCTGTATGTATTTCTATTTAGCAGATAAATAAAAACACATTCAGAACCACTCACTCAAACGACAAACACAAACAGAATCATGTAATGTATGTAAATGCATGTTTACCTCCCAAGTGATGACAAGCTCTGAACGTCCTCCACCACCACCATTCACTCTGGCTGGAGTCACCCTGGGAACTGTTTGTATATTCAAATATATATATCAACACATGAATGTATAAGTATCTGCCATTCAAAATGAAAATATGGACTATTCTGTTGCTCACCATGACATGAAAAGAGCTGCTGATATTGAACATGTCCCACATTTTTCAAGAGTTAGACTTTTCTTAAATTTGTACTTAAATGTAGCTTATCGGATCCTAAAACCTCAAATCCAAACACCTTATGCACTGTGGAGTTTTCTGTTTACATCAAGTGTTCTAAATACTCACATGTGTGCATATACATCCTTGTGCACATATACAAGATAAAACAAAACAAGGGACCCACTCGAAAAAATGTTGCTTCATAGTGCTACTGTTAGTTAAAAACTGCTCAGTGTACCTTTAATGATGCTGTAAAACACTGCAATGTACTCGGTGTGAGGATCTTTTTTTGGGTTGTTCATTATGAAACCGTTTCTCTTGTGTAAGCAAATCAATGTTTTTGTGTGTATATGCATGTATATTTATCTATGCATATGTGTTCATTGTCGCATGTGCCTGAATGTGTGTGTGTAGTTATGTAAAAAAAAAAACTCTTAAGGGACAGGCATGTACATTTTTCTACTTATTAATACATTTGGCTGGGGATAGAGTAATTTATTTTTTTAATTTAAATCCTTTTTAATCCACTCAATTTTATAACAGTTGGGTCTGAATCAAACATACTGTATATATTATATATATTTCTTTAGAGGATTTATTTTTCCCTCTCAACACACACGAGTGAAACTGTTGGACTGAAGCTGCCTGGCATCATTATATTTGTTGTGAATGGTTCATTCATGTGCTGTATGCCCTGAGGAAGCAGAGAATTCTCTGAAATTCACTGGTACAATAAAGTTCTTTGAAGGGATCTAATTGCTGTGATGAAGTAAGATCTGTCTACATATAATGTGCATAATTTGAAAACAATTTTTGTCAGTGTTGGCAGCGGAGGAAATGTAAGGGACTTCTGATACATACGCATTTCTTTGGTGCGGGCCTTTTTGGAGGGTTTGCTGGGCTCTCCTGTTCCTATGGTGTTGGTTGCCAGGACTCTGAACTCGTACTCCACCCAGGGACTCAAGTCAATGACAGTGGCTGACAGCTGCTTCCCCCCGAGCAGCTCAGGAACTGAGAGACATCACAGAAATAACCTTTCATCAAAGCCCTGCAAGATCTGCCACTGAAAGTTAGCCAAGCTGATGATGTGTTATTTACTGCCATTTCATATGTGGTGTTTGAAAAGGATACCAGTCACACCCCCCTGCTTCTATTTTATGTGCTCAATAAACTTCACATTTGCATAACCTACACAAAGACTGTCAGATGAAACCAACCTACCAGTGGTAACAGCCTGCCACCCAAGAGAGAAGGGCGTCCTGGCCTGGATGGTGTAGCTGAGGATGGGGCTGTGGTTGTCCATCCCGGGTCCCCAGGACAGAGCAGCAGTAGTCTCTGTCATCTCAGTCACCTGGCAGTCCACAGGGGGGCCTGGGGGACCTAGAGGGATAATTAATCATAGCTCACTCACACAGGATGACGTATACTGTAGAGATTAATGAAGACAAGAGGCAGAAGAACGGAAAATCAAAGTGGGTGGCTTGCGCTTAGTGCTGAGAGTATCTCAAAAAGGAAAACAGCTGCTAACACTTTCTGAAGCTAGTGTGCAATATTGAACTGCAACTAATCCAAAACTCAACTGTTTGCTACGTTGGAGGCACAAAAGAACAAAAACAAATCTAAAAAAGCAGCAAAATCTGCAGATTGATTTATTCTGGCAAATGTAATCTTTCTTATTTCATTATATGTTTTTCTGAAATGTAGTTTACTGTACTGTAGTTTAGGAAATACAGAAGGATCATAACATGGCCTACTACAGTGGTTCCAAACCTGGGGATAAGACTCACTCCAGGGGTTTGCAAGGTAAATCAGAAGGGTTGTGAGATGAAGAAAAAACACGAATATGTTACATAAAGTTATGTTACTGTTTTCTGGCTTTTCTCTAGTGAAATACTAGATATGTTTATTTCTTCTAAAAGTGATTGAAATGCAACAATTTAAAGATATTCTAATGGAAAATCACTCCTTGGTGAAAGTTTTCACAACTCATGAACATAATGTAACCTGTGATGAGACAATGTTGGTTTATTTTAAGTGGTGAGAAGCCAAAAAGGTTGGGAGCAAATGCCATAAAGGGGTATATGTGTTGTACATTACCAGGACCTATCATGCTTTAATTATATACACCACAGTAAGACTGTTCACATTATTTTACTCACTTTGAGACATAGTGTCATAACTCATAATGAGAATGTTTGTTTCACGATTGAATAGAAGATTATTGAGATGCAGTCCAAAAAACAACTCGAATAGAATTGAATAGAAGATTACTGACATGCAGCCATTAATAGCTACAGTACTTTTGTTCACTGTCAAAGGAAGCGAGAACCTGGCAAGCAAAAGGTTTGTAATGAAACTGTCTTTGCTTTGTGTGATATTACAATGGAGATGATTTTTGAGCCTTTCTCTGAAACTTGTAGGTGCTTGCTGGCTCAGCCTCTTATTTCCATAGCCCCCACAGTCTTGACATGTAGTTAAATGTTTGAGAGCAACTGCACAGCTACAGTGACTATGTGTAGACACTCCTCTGCTTAATGCAGAGCTACAAATCTGACTTACAGGTTTAAGTTTTTATAATGTGGTGTAAGGGACATCCTTACCTCTGACTACCACATCAGTGGCAATAGACACACTGTCCACCTTGGTCTGTACTGCACACGTATATTTCCCAGCATGCCTCAGCTGAATGTTCCGGATCATGATGTCACCAGCCGAGCGCTGTCAGTGCAGAAGTTAAGAAGAAACAACAACAAAAATTTAAGAAAAACAGTAAAAAGGCAGAATCTTAAAGTTGCAAAATGAAGTAAAAGGACAGCGAATACTAGTGAAATGTCACAGTGATTTCTTTTGGCATTTAATTTATTACATTATGGATGAGAAATGTACAACATAAGTCCAGGGACGCACCAAATGACTGAGTGCAGGTTTTCATGATCATTTAGCATCTTATTGCATTGTTGCCAAATAGCTTTCAGTTGAAAAAGTATATTTTATTTTTTTCTATACTGCTATGTTTAAAATGTCACACTTAGACACTGTGAGTCCCATAATTTCATCAATAATTCCACCAAGTGCAGCTCTCACAGTAGCACGACTGCTGTTCTGGTAGTAACAATTAGCCCCACAAAAATGCAAGTAGGATGTGCTGAAAAATGCTATAAACTCAACAAGAGGGGGTAGTGGTATCCAACAGACTGGTTGGTTTAAATATTGCTGGAGGCATACAGTTTTCATGGTGTTCACTTACAGGATACACTATGTTCTTTAACAGCAGACTTGGATGATGCTGCTACAGGGTTTTTAACTGTATATATCCTGTGTCAGATTTCTATAATACCTATATGTCCTATAGTTTCTATAGTATTTGAAAATAACAGCTTGAATCAGTTGATTTCTCTGTTCCATTTCTGAGCAATAATGCATTGCTGCTTCTGTTTACTGAAGGTATGATATTATAACCTTAAAGTATTACAACTTTTACCATTTCATATGACTCACTCAGCTCATTAAAACGGATTTTTACTCAGGACTGTGTTGTATTTAATCTCAATCTGTAATAAAGATCTAAACATTTAGGAAATATCACTGCAGGTGTAAAAAGTGCACTGGGGTATACACATTTAGGACAGCACCTGTACCTGGATAGTAGCAATTTCTGATGACCTTATAAATCAATGACTCATGATACTATTGTATGTTACAAGCTTTACTCCTCTTGTGTTCACAGCAGACTCATCAAAAGTGAAAAGCATGTCAGGATCTGCTCCAAAAGAAAAACATCTGCAAGTTTAAATAACACGACCATTCAGCATTAATATGTCACCATTTTCCCTTCTACAACATGTCAGCACCATGCAGAGGTTTGGTGCAGAGATGAAATGCAGGGAAACATGCAATTATAAAGCTCTTGTTGTTGTTCATGATCGCGCGGAAAGCAAAGAACAACAAGAAGAGATAAAGAAGCCAAGACCTCATAATTGCTTTTCCTAATTAAAAGAGAAACATATTTGGTGTTAGATGATCAAATGTAATGCATGAATGAGCATTGCATAATGAAATCCTTGGTTGCTGCTTTTGTCAATGGAGACGGTGTTATTAGCAGGCAAAACATGCAAACATAGAGCCCTCTTGTTCAGACAAAAAAAAAAAAATCATCAGTATGATTAATCATGAACAAACATTAAATTCTTTGCTCCTTAAAAGATTTGCCTAAAATTGAGCTGTAAGGAGAAAAAAACCCATAAATGTTTTAATGATCACTTAAATGGCTCACTTCCTTAGGAATCACTTTAAACTACTGTGTATGTGTAAAACTTTATCGATGTAAAAGAAAGAAGCAATATAAAGTGTGAAACTATTCACGTATGAATTTGCTTTAAGCCTGTCCTCAGATGCTCGCAGCAAGCTTTTTTTTAGTTGTCAAGTCAGATTCACCACATTCAAGTGGAAACATGAAGATTGTCAAAAGGATATAGAAATAGTTGGTTTTTTATCTCAAGAAAAGTTACTTGGCTGGCACTTCAGAAATATTCTGTTATTCTGCCATAATAAATACTTCAAAGGTCATTTGAAGAACTCAGAATTCAGAAATATCTGTGTGTGTGAGTGTGTGTGTGTGTGTGTGTGATTTCTGGAGCACACAGTTATAACTGTGATATGAAGGGGTGTCCAAGCTCAACATGCAGCCTGCAACATACAGTATCATATTTCCTTCAGAGACACCAATAATCTAAAGACACGGATGCACTTACCCCACCAACTTTTTCGAAATAAGCCCCGTGACTTCCAAAGTGGATGAGCTGCTCATTGAAGAACCAGGTGAACTTGAGGTCCAGTGTGGGGTCGTGTGATACCTGGCAGGGCAGCACAATGCTCTCACCCACAGTCACATCCAGATGCCCTGCTGGACTAGTGATCACGGTTGGGTCTGGAAACAGGGAGCACCAAGTTAGAGGTGGATGTTAACAGAGTGGTTTTCCTTTGTTAGAGCAGATGTACTGTTTTGCAGATGGTTCAGTGTATCTACTGTATAAATAGTGATCCACTTCTTTCAGCTGACTTGTTTTTATTTCCGGAACAGGGAGAAATAATTGCAAAAACATGCCAGACTCAAAAACAAGTTGCACCAAATACAGTCTCAGATATTAGCCAAACATTATCAAAGGCTCTCAAGATAAATTACTTTTGAGTCTACCAGTGGGCCTGTATCGCATCTCTTTCTTTAACTTTCATAAATCAGAGCATGGTCTTATATGTATCATTAAGCAACAACAATGAAGAAGCAAAATAAACAAACAAAATGAAAAACTCAGCCATTACTGCAGGTCAGATCCGAGTCTATAATTTGGCTCTGTTTGTGCCGAGACAAAAAGCCATCCTATTTCATCCTCAGCGTGGTGCACATCAGCATAATCTTTGGTCTGTCTCAGTTGGGTGTCTCATTCAACAGCAGTGTGGTGCAGAGAATATAGTACAGGCTGAGAGGCCCATACACCAATCCACTGTGAATTATGCATGCATGTCATAAGCATCTAATGGACAGGCAAGCCAATGCAGCATGTCAGGGGGAGTAAAGGTCTATATTCAGCTCTGTCAAAACAAGCCAGCTTGTTTATCTTGCACCCCCTAAGGAGAACTGACTGGTCATGGCAGTGCATTCCAGGTGAGTCTTAGGAAAGTTCGGCACTGGATGCCAAAATGAGAGGGGCAAAACTTTCTGCCTCCGATAGCAAAGCTGTCACGCTCATTTCCTGCTAATACTGGAAGGAAAATCACAAATTGGCTCCCTCATTCCCTACAGCGTGCTCTGTGCATGACAAGTCTCATTCTGTAAACCATAAAGAGTGTTTTTTATTGTACAGATCAGAGAGTGTATAACCTAGATTTTAATGTTTCTATTTGAATGAGCATAGGATGTATTGTTATGTCTGAACATCCACATTCTGAAGAAATTAAACCTTAATAGTACGCTTGTGATTCAGTTAAGCCAAAATAACACGTCTGGGATGAAGTGGAAGCTGACATCAACTCCTGGTGGAATTGCAGGAATGATTTACACTTGGGAAGCCGGGTTAAATGCAATTAACTGCAATTAACTAGACATTAGGATAGAAAGCAAGCTGTGCTCAGAATCCTGAGGACCAGGAGCCTGTACAACGAAGAAAGTTCAGTTTAGTCTGGCTCTCTTTGGGCTACCTCGCCTCACTGACCCTGACATTGTTGACCTGGGACTACCGGTATCATGAAGCAGGTGTCATCTGGCTCTGTTATCTCTGGGTTTTCCAGCTACGAGTAGGTTCATGTGAAAGATGTGGCATTGTCAAGTAAAAGCGACATAATCAGAAACATGAAACGAAAGAGCGATATTCAATGAAGAGAGATGTTACAATATAATAATATAATTATCTAGCATCTAATATAGAAACATTAGAAATAATTTGCAAATATCAAAAGTAAGGCCAGAAATAAGTCTCAGAATTATTATATATGTATTTAGTGGAGAGTACTCTTTGCTTTATTGTTTGATGATGAACAAAGTATTATGAATATGTGATGCACAGAAAAAAGGTAAGTAATGTAAGTGTGCTCATGCTGCCAAAGAAGAGAGAAGAGAAAAAGGAGTTCATGCCTAATGAAGTTCATGTGACCGAAATGTTGCATTTATAATAACTGAAGCTAATTTACAGTGAGGATTATTTTTCTTATGAAAGACAACAGAGGATGTAGTTTTATTTCCAAATATGTCATTCTGAGCTGCACTGATGCAATAAGAGTCAAAAGGAAAAGGAAACTTTGCGCAATTAAATGCAGCTAGAATAGTATTTAGTATGTAAATGCGTATGTATTTAGTGTTGTAAACTATTTACCTTGTGAGGCAGCTGGATTCCCAAGATCACAACATCACGAGATCATGCGAGAATCCATCTTGTCAGGCTTCAAGTTATCCACTTGTGTCCTAACCACTTGTGGTTCGGACCAATCAGCGTCCTATGAGGATTCTTGTATGATCTCATGATCTTGCGAATCCAGCTGCCTCACAAGGTAAAACGGTAATAGACAGTAATAGACAGATGGTTCATCCAATCACCTGCCAAGTTTTTTTTTTTTTTGTAAGTGCCCGCCCTTTTCCAAACAGTTTGCAGGGATGAGTTCTCAGATGGTTCTGTGTAACAAACCATCTGGTGCGTCAGGCTAGTAAACTATCACTCAAGGGCAAATTCACAAAAGGATTGTGCGACTTTTGTGACCACTAAACCTGTGCAAATGAGACAAAAAGAAACCATGTAATTCACAAGGCACCCGCAAAGGTTGAAATGCACCCCAAACTGTGCTGCCAAGCAAATAGCATCTTGGTGCTCCTTTGTTATTTGCACATATGCAAATGAGATAATATGCATTCATTTGGTGCAAAAATTGCTCCTTTCTCTGCAAATGAGCCTCATTGCAAAAACAGTCCTATTCAAAAAGATAAGCACTAATAGCCACATGCAGTCAGAGTGAAATTATTAGCATCTTCAGAGAGTTGGTGGTTAATGAAGCGCATTCACTCCCTCTCTCTCTCTCTCTCTCTCTCTCTTTCTCTCTCTCTCTCTCTCTCTATCTCTTCAAATCTTCAAGGTTGTGAGGCATTAAATGATATTGAATTGATACTGGATGATATCAAGGGTAAAATCTTCAGTCAGACATTGGGGGGATCAAATGGATATGGGGTGGTAACATTATCAGGACTTTCAGCTACTTAAAAATAAAAATGTCCTGACAGCGCATCCATAAGGGCGGCTTTATCACAAACAATTCCACCATATAAACCTGGAGTCTGTGTGTAACAGCTGACCTGATGTGTAGCAGAACACAGAACATTAATAACCGCCACATCCTGACCGATGACCGTGTTAATGAAGTTACCGCTGCTGTGTCGCGTGCATAAATGCGCACAGCCTCTTTCTCAGTTTGAAGACGCACTTATGGTTTCAGCTGCTGTGTACTGCTGCTGCCAGCTGTGGGCACCAAGCAGAACATCAGTACTGATGTTTCTGCGAAATCCATACATATACATTCAATGACACCTGAACAACATTACTGTGAGATTCAGACATTAATATAACACATTTTAGACCTGCCTGAGTCACATTAATGGCTGTATTTTGACATGTGACATTTCAGGAGATTATGTTATAGATGTGAAATACTAAAGAAGTAAAAGCAGCAAAATACATGAAAGTTGGTTTGCGATTGTGGAGAGCTCTGTGTGTGCGCACTTCTTCTAATTAAAGACACGCAATTTGAGGATTTTGTGCTCTATGCAGTTTTCATTAAGGACCATGTGTGCTGAAATGTGGAGAAAAGCCTGAAACACTGGAGACCACTCTGCTCACTCAATCAGATGCAAAACAAGAGCAAATTGCACTCAGCTGCAAAACTTCAAGGGCATGTTTGTGTCGTCATATCATTAGCCCTTTATCTTTTGTGAATTGGACCTTGAGACGGGGCAGATGATACGCAATTCACGGTGGTATCAGCGGCCGCAATTCATTCTTTGCGAATTTGCCCCTCATTCAAGTTTTTTCTTTTTAAACCCAGAGTGCACACAGGAAAGCCTTGAACAGTACAATGATTCTATAACTATTAAAGTATCAATCGCTCTTACTTGTCATTTTATTGTTCAGACAGTACTTTTGTCCAGGTGAGGGTCCTATACTGTAGGAATGATGACTTAACTTTTCAACTGAGCTGAATGGTCAGAAGTTGGGCTGTTGACAGGTTTTGATCTGATCCTCTAAAGTTAACCTGCCATGCAGCATCGGTTACCATGATGATCTACCCCGTTAAGCCCAAAGATAACTGGCTGACTCACTACCTCACTTTGTTTGACATTCACAGTTTTATTTCAGTAGTAAACAAGTACTTATCATGAAATGTATTCAAGTATGAAAAGACTTGTTGATTTATCTTCAATTGACAGAAAATTTACTGTCATAATTTTTCTAATCGATTGAATTAACTTTGATCATTTGATCGATTAATCATTTACTGAGTCATTAAACAACAATTCAAATTTGAATCAAATTTGAGGACTTGCTGCTTTTCTCCGTTTTATACAACAGTTATGGACTTCTGTACAAACAAAAATAAGAAATTTGAAAATGTTGCATTGGGCTCTGTAATGAGCTTTATTCACTATTTTTGGACATTTTATAGAGTAAAGCATTGATCAATTAATTGAAAAACGGTTTACATGGCTATTGCAGCCCTAATCAACAGGAGAAGTATTTATTATTTACTGCAAATATTGTGCTTGTGTAGTATCTCAGATTAATATTTGAGAGCAGTACTGTCCTTGAGTAAATATATAATTTACCTTCCCCCTCTGACCAATATTATAAATACACACATATATATTTACAGTATAACAGTTCCATTCGTAGATGTAAAGAGGCTGGGGGGGGGGAAGCAAAATTGGGCCTCTGTGCAAACCAATTTGCAATTCAAAAAACCTGTGAAGAGGAATAACCAAAAGGCATTTTAATAGAGCACTGTTGTTGACTCTGCTCTTTAGAAAGACCTAGAAAATTCATTGCACTGCAGAAGTGTGTGATTTAAATGGATTGAAATCTTAAACAAACCGAGCATGGCTACGAGCCACGGTGCAAAAAAATATGAATTAAACATTGAGACACATGAATGCAATGAGCCTCATGTCTCGCTTCCTCCAACCACTGCCAATCAACTAATTGGATTGTATATCTGTCAGGTAAGAGGAAGGCTAGTCTTTATAACGACTCTGCTTCATCAAGTGTACAGTGCTGGTTAATTTAAAATGCAACACTGGTCGGTTGTGTCTCACAGCTCTTGTGCAGACTTCCAGATAATTTGTTCTGTGTTCCTCCAAAATACTGACAACCAGAAATGATGTTTTAGTTTGTTACAAAAGCTGTATAACAAAATCTGTACAAGTCCTGATGTTGATTTGTGTTACATTACAGTAGTTCATTCTTAAAATATGCCACAAAAAGCATACAACCTGTTAATGTTTTGCATATCATATGTTAGGCGTTGATGTAATGATGTCTTAAAAAATAGCCATTATTGCTGTAATTGTATCATGTATGTGTAGCACAAGAGCAGTTGTTGCCAAGGTAAAAACTAATGAGGATAAAATAAACAATGACTACATTTGTATGCACAAAATATTCTAGTTTTTGCCCTTACTCTGAAAAAGACAATATTCCTACTAAGCTGTTTACATGGCTAATGAAAATGAATATTCCACTAATATTCCCGTTTACATGCAGAGTGTTTTCAGAGTTGCTCCAGTGGGAACGGGATTCGCAAGATGTCCGCAGGCAGTGAAGTAAACCAGTGAGGTGAAAAACATGAGCTGCTGCCTGATATTTATAAGCTATATTGATATGACTGATATTATAAATTTATAGATACAGGCACATCCAGCACCAAGGTTGTCCCATGATGTTAACTACACTGCTGAGTGTTTTTGGTGCATCACACCGAGTCATCACCGTCAGTCCATGGCTGCATGTCAGGATAATAACCAATCCCCTCCGTTCCCGTCGCGGAGAAGGCACGCTCTGTTTTTCCAACCCACCCTGAACAGCTCTCCATTCTCCTCTTGTTCCTCTCCTCTGTCTGCCTTCTTGCTCCAGCATATGTCATTTTTTCTGTGCAGGAGTGCATTACACAACTAGCCCGTCATGCTTCTCTATCCCAGCCTTGCAAACTGTTGGCTAGTTGGTTTGTTTACAACACACAGAGCTCGTAAACTGGTAAAAACCCCAACTGAGATGCATGATCCGAATGCGCTGTATACATGTCTAAAGGATGCTCCTAAAACCCGAATAATATCAGCATATCCCACCTGTCTTAATTGGAAAAGGCAACATTCAGAATATGCTGTTTATATGACATGTATCAAATTCAGAATATTGTCATATTCTGAATAATAGTGGAATATTAGTATACATATAAACATAGTCAATAAACACATCCAGCAATATCCAGCTGTGGTTTACAGTAAAACAACCAGGGCTGATGTTTGAAACCAAGACAAGGTAATAAACAGTCGTATCTTACCTTTAACCAAAAGGCTGCCAGCACTGCTTGCTACTCCAAACTGGTTTCTGGCTACACACGTGTAGAGTCCAGCATCCATTTTAGAAACATTGGAAATACGTAGGCTTCCGCTATCCATCACAGTAACTCTGTGGGTAAAAACAGCATATACATAGATACAGTGTATGTGAGTATATTCATCACCTTGTAAGGCCTGTTCACGGTTCATCAGTGTTGGTAATAAAGTAATAAAGTTAAACTGAAATACCGCTCTACTCATGGAAGCTTGCATAGGTGTCATTTTACATATATTCAAAGTGCATAAAATCTATTCTAAATGAGCAAGTCCACTGTCCTCAAGCAGTTTAACTTTAGTGTGGAATTTATCTCAGTGACTTTTAATTGGCTCCCTGTGCTTTGGCGTGACATACGGAGAACCCCAGCGTGAGGAGTTACAGTTTGATTTCTCACCACTGACTTGATAAGAACATAGCAAGATCACTTGAGAGGAGAATCTCATTTTGAATTCTCGGTGATATCAATGAATGAATGCTATACGGTAGATCTACTCATACTGTATAAGTGTATCTTAATTGTTAATAGGAGAAATACTGCTTCAGCAGACATAAATACACAGACAGAATTGAACATGAACATGATTTTTGAAATTCCTGGCCTGTTGCCTAAACAACTCCGGTTATCCCAAACGCTGCACTACATGAAGCTAAAATATTCATTTTAACACAGTTAATCCAGCACTCCTGCATTCAGTGCTACATGATGTTTTAGAAAGCTCACCTTACATGCACTTTTAAGTAAGGACGGAAATGCAGCGTAATGCCAAAGCCTTTTTTTCAGTAAATCAGATAAAAGCCCAAAATAAATGAATTTAACCATGAGATAACTGAGTTCCATATGTTGTAATTATACTGTAATAATAATAACTGTAATTTCTGACCTGGATTAATGTAATATATGCTTTAATAAATAGAGCGTAAAACTACAAAAAACAACTACTACTCCCTACTGCTACTGCCAGTATTAATCATTTTATATTATATATTCTTATGTCTTGATGCACTGAGACAAAAATAAAAGTAAAATAAAGATCCAACCCAACCATTGATCCAATTGATTCTTGTATATGTCAATGAAATTTCAGCAGCAGAGGAACAAATTTGACCTGCCTGGTTGTGTGGTAATAAAAGGAAGTCGAACCTCCAGAACAGATTGCACAAGCTGCTGGCGTCATCAGTCAAGCCTGACAGATTTCATCTGATAGAGAGAGTGAACTGCTAATACCAGTAAACAAGGTGCTGGAGTGACACCAAACCAAATATGAAAGAAGTCAGCATCAAGGTGTTGCTTGAATAAAGCGTTTCATGCTTCTAGTCCCTGAAAAGTTATCTTTCACGTTTTAACTTCATCAGACAAGAACTGTTTCATCTCATAGCAACAATTAAACTAATCTATAATCTTAGTTTCTCATTTCACTCACTTGCACTTTCTTTGACTCAAACAATCACAGCTCATCATCATTTGTGCTTTTAACTTAAAACCATAATTATGAATCATGAACTACTTTGTCAGTTATTTTGTGTACTGGCAGAGTAACATGAGGGGACAAATTTCCAAGCTGAAAAACTAAACTTAAGTAATGTTGATGCTGCCTCCAAGAGTGTTGATTGTAGGGGTGAGGTCTTTAAAAGCATGCTGGTGTCAACAAGGCCTTGTATAAAGTATGTGCAGCAAACATGTGCAAAGAGAACTTGTGAGGAATATGCATAATGACATTCATTTTGCCCAGTTTTTAGTAGATTTTGACCAAAGTCAAGGATAGAGGATACAAGAAGAAAAACATTTAAGTGGGAAACTTGTTTGGTGAACTTCACACAACCCTGGGACGACCAAACACTTAGTAAAAGTGAAATGAATGTCAGGGTGACAGGTGACTGAGGCACACAATAAAGAAATAAATGGTTTTTAATAAAAATTCATTCCTTGGCCTTAGTGGAAAACTAGCCACATGCTGCACAAAATGCCCTGATGAAAAATGTCTATTCATGTGTTCTGTGTGCAAATAATGCTACAGAACCACTCATTTCAAACCCTTATTTTATCAAAATATTATCAGATATCACTAATACTGGCTTTATATAATGCATCACTAAATTATTTATTTTTCATACCTAATGTTCATGTTTGATCCTTTTGTCTTTCCTGTTCTCTAACTGGTTTAGAAAACACATTTTCTTTGTTCTCTCTCCTTTGATTTCTGTAATAACTGGAGGGAATCTATCACATCCCTTAAAAGACAGCGTGACTGAAGTTTTTGCTCACTTCCTGCATTCTCCTTCTGTTATGTGTCATTTAAAAATGTTTCCCAGTGCTTCAATCATGCTTTGAGGATACAGTATTTACTGTTTTTAAATTTACTGTCGTTCAATGTAAATAGTCTGAAATAAATACAGCCTAAATACTCGGCATTACACTGTATTTGTGTAAAACATAGCTGTATTGTCTTTCTTCATTTTATTAATTATTGCTGAATTAGGTGTCTTAATTTAGCTTAATTTAACCTGAATGGCTTGTGATTCACAAAAAAAGGCTTCTAATGTAATCAAAGACAACATTGTCTTACTATCTATTCGCTAAAAACCTTTTATTTCAGGGAAAACAATAGAAATCAGACAAGCAAGGAAAAAAACACCACCTCATGTCTGTCTTTGTGGTGTTCCCTAATGCATAAAAATATCGACTGAACCTCTTGTCACAGTTTAACACATTTTAACAGTGTTTTGATGATACAAATGTCCAAAACGCTTGTTGACACTGAGGAGTATTAGAGAAGGCAAAAATAGATCTTATAAATATTCTCAGCTGGGGGTCCAGTGTCTAAGAACTTGTTAACATCAAAGGGACAGAAAAAATGATTAATAACTAAGGGTCATAATGACAAATCACACTGAAATTACCCATCCTTGATAAAATATTTCCATTATATGCTTGCAGCGGTGGTGACAACACACTGGAGAACACAAAATCAATACAGGCATATACATGACACTTCTGTTGTATATCTCTAAACAATAAAAATAATAGTAGAGGAGGGACAGGTTTGTCCTTCAGTTGTCACATTGAAGTCAAGAATCTGCCTCGCTGAGATGTTCTTAAGCAACACTGAGTCTCTGCCAGCTTTGATCTCTATACAGGGGGCAGGCATGAAGAAAAAATCCCTACTGGGATCAATAAAATATCACACTGTTAACAAGACTAGGTCAAAACCTAGTATATGAAGGTATATGGTCAATGTGTGAAATGATGGCCAATTGGTTACAAGGATAGTCAGTGTCTATAATGTGAATTCCTGGATATTAAATGTTCACCTGCAATTTTCTGTAGTGTCCCCAGTATTTGTTGTTAAGGTGTACTGAAGTAGCATATCACAAACATTTGAGTCAAAAAAGGGTATAAATGCAGTAGCAAGAACAATACTTATGTTGGGATGTTTGACTGAAAGAGAATTTATTTCAATTTTAACTGTTCTAATCATCTGTTAACTCCCCCTGCTTTCATCTGTCTCTATCTGCAGATGTCTGTGAACATATGGTCTCATCCATATGATTACGTAGGATTAGCATGCTAGGCTAACAGTCCACCAGCTGTGTGACTTTAAATCTGCACCGTGAGCAATCAAACACCGTAAACACACCTGTCACCTGCCAGCACAGTGCTGTTAAACCGGAAACACAGCAGCTACACCTTTTTTTTATACAGTTTATGACCCATACACAGCATGGCACAGCTATGCTAACAATGCTAGCCATGCTTACTAGCTGCTAGCCACCATGCAGGCTGTTAAAATGGATCCGACGCGTCTCTTTGTATCCGCGGGTTGGTGCTCCTGTCAGTGTCGGAGCCTCCGTGTGAGATGCTTCAGTTGGTAAAGGTGTGTTTCTAAAACTTATTTTGGGACTGCGCTCATGAGAGTGAACTGTGCTCAGTTTCTATTATGTCCTCAGGGGGCTCCGCTGTAAACGCCCCATGAGGACGTACATTCCCAATGGTGAAACTCCAACACTGGGCCACTAACTTCATCACTCAGTCAATCAGTCTGTCAGTAAGTCAGTGATGGACAGACATTCGGGGTCATAGGGCTGGTCTGTGGCTGGTCCAGCCAAAAATGAATTCCCCTGAGCTAACAAGACAGCCACTGCTTGCTGAACTAATAATTAATTTGGCCTGGTGTTATCAAAGGTATTAGAAATAAGCAATAACCATTAAGCTTCATGAGCACAGATTAATATTTCATGATGTGAAACAGTTGTTAAGACTTACATTCTGATGATACAGCTAGAGTAAGATCATTGCCATGTGTTGGGATTTGTTGTCAAAGAAAGAAGCTATAATGCTGGGTAAACATTCAGTGCTTGTGGGAGAAATTTGTTATTGATATTTTTGATGGACGCAAAGCAAAAAACAGCTTCACCTCGAGCTACAGTAGAAAATCCATCTACAGTTATTTTCTTCAGTCAGAAAGGTCATGCCAATTTGATCAAATTATATTCCACCAATTTTTGATACTGCCTCTCAACCCTGGATATAAAACAGTTTCCTGACCACATTTGAATCCTTAGAAATGAATTACTCTGTTGATAAATGTCCACCGCAAATCCTCACTAGAAGCTCCCACCTTATCTCCTAAACTGCACATGACAGTGTAATGATGTTGAACCGGGGTTTCAAACATAACTGGTTTGAAAAGGTGAACTTGAACGCTCCTTTCTAAAAGATCCCTTGAAGTCTGCCTGGACCTCCCAAAATGATCAAAAATGACCTGTATCGCCTTAAAGGCTGCAAGAATTAAAATACATTAGCCTCTTCTACAGAGCCTATTCCCCTGCGGAGCCGGAGGTATATTCTCCTAACTGAACTGACGGCTTCCTTTGTAATGGACTATAACAAAGAGTTATGGATATGAGATGTCACACGGATAAGACCTGCCATTAAACTGTGCAGTAGCCTGTGTCAGGCTTCCTCCTCACCAGAGCTTCAAAGGAACGGTGAAAGATAAAGATGTAAGGAGCATTATCTGTCTGAAATGCTTTTACTTTGTTCCTTTTTCTCTCAAAGGTTGCCCTGGAGCAATTAAGGTATTGGGGAAATTTGTGGTGTACATAAAAGCTTGAGCAGTGTGATATAGTAAATAGGCACTTTACCTCAACCTTATTGGCTGGTGTAAAAGTGAGTTACTGGCTTTAATCTAAAAGCTTGGTCTGTCTCTCCTTGGTGTAACAAAAAACTAAAAGGTTGTAATGAAAAACATTATTTTAACCACTTAAGAAGGATTGTATAATTAACTAAGTTTATTACTAGGAACTTGCAGTATCCACAAGTACTGCTTATTTCACTTACTGTGATGCATGTTTAGTATTGGCAATGCATCCGGAAAACTTGCTGTTTTAGAGTAGCAGGATTATAAATGGATTCACATTACATGATGAAGCAATACATATCGTTTAGCATAACAATCTTAAACACAGTGGTTCAATCTAAAGGTAATATTCCTGAGAGCTATTCCATTTTACAATTTCTGGCAGTGGTCAGCAGTGAAATAAAATTATGGTAAGCACTTTATCGTTAACCTCATAGCTCCCCGCTTAAGTGCACAGCAACCCTGTTATAAGGCTATCTTGTTATACATGCCTGGCGTATGAGCTGATGTAGGTATCGCCGCTGCATGATTTCATTAACTAATCAGATCCTGCCTTGTTCTTAGTTGATTTGTTCTCATCTGCTCCAGATCCTTGAAAACATTATCCCTGGAAGATTAGAAGGAATTATGGGTATTTTAGTTGAGCCAGTGGGATGGATTAGTGTTGTGCCACTGCTGTAATAGCATTGGTAGCAGACCCATTTCGATATGGAGGAGAGTAAATGCTAACGAGCCAGGAACAGGGGAATAGGTTTGCGAGAGATGCTGCAATAATGTCAAAGCCTAACATCTTGTATGCAACTCACCCACTTCAGGGCAAGGCCGTAACGTTAAATCTCAAATGGGAAATCTCGCTTTTATGGGCGCAACTGATATTGCACATTGCAATATGGATGCATTTTCCTTTCAATACTTAAGAGGATGATAAATCTGCAAGCTGGGTCGAACATTTAGCAGCCGTTTGCAACGCATAATCTTGGTGCTGATTCCGCTGCTCCCCCTTAAATAAAACATCTCACTCCTGTAACCAAGATGTCTCTGCTGGCATCAGTAACAATCAGATCGCACCTTTAGTTTCCCCAACATACTGTCTGACTGGGGGAGGTGAGAACATGACTAAACCTGCTGCACCCCCACTGTGGCGAGGATGGATATCCCAGAGGTTGTGTGTGGAAAAGCTGCTGAGCCAGTTGAACAATTAATCCCATATCAAATGAGAAATCAGGACCCCCAGTATGTCACCACATGTGCCAGCAGGTGTGCTTTGCCTCCTGCTGATACATTCCTGCACAAATAAAGATATTATCAGATCGTGGAAATGCATCAGTGACTGATTTGTGTAGACCACACTGTGTTTTATACAGTGACAGATTATGAAAGCACACCTGAACAAAACACAAAACACACACTGTTTGTTGAGTAGCTTTCCTTACAACGTTTCTGAGCAACAATTAAAAGTGCAATAGCACATCAGGTTGTTCCTCCAAATTAAATCGTAAACTGAATGTTTCAAGCTTGTGTGAACTGTAACAGTGCAAATATCAAGTGGTGGCATTTCTGAAAATGGAGAGACAACAGAGAAAGCATATGTCCACTCTAGCAATGACCAATGACATGAAGGCCATGCAGTTTAAAAGCTGCCTTCCACCATCCCCCTGATTACTGCCATGTGAGAAGAAACAGAATCCTGATCAATTACTGACTGTACATCCTAGCGACACCTTGACCAGCATTACGTCTTCAGCAGGAGAATTGGTTTTTCTTGTCTGATTAACATTTGTTTTTCCTTTTTATTCTTTTCTCCAGCACACAGAAGTATTGCATTGATCTGTACTTAACCTGATTTCTAATAAAACAAGGTGTCCAGCTAGTTGCCCTGGTGTCGCCACTACTATCACATAAGTATGTTGTTCAGCGGCTAGCCATTGATCAGTCCTTTTGGGGATAGCATCTGCCTCTTCCATGTCTCTCTGGTAGCCTGGATCATCGTCTGCCTTGTGGTCTAATGACCCTCCAGGCCTTACATGCTGCTAATGAGCTGATGGATCAGTGCATCGATCCAAGTGCAGCAGTCTAGGAATGGCCAATTACCTTAAGTAAACAGTGCAGAAACCAGCTCTGAGTGTGGCCAGGAGAGCAAAGTACAATGGAGTTCAGAGAAGAAATGTAGAAAGCGGGGGGAGAGTGGTGGAGTGCAGAACGTGTTGTGCAATTCAAATTGTATTGTGTCACACTGTGGTTCTGTTCTTTGCAGTTTGTCACCATGAATATCAAGTAGGGAAAAAAGCAAGTCAATGAAATACCATTCTGCAAGTAAGACAGTCAAACTAAACAATTGTGGTCACACACACAACACATTTACTGCTCTAAAGAAAGTAACCTGGTACCTGTGGCTCTCTCTCAAGGCTTCCTTTCCCTTCCTCCATGAAATCACACCCCGAGGAGACATCCTGGGCTTGCATTCGATCAGGACGTCGCCACTCTGTCGGGCCAGAGTTTGGGCCTTCAACAAGTTCTGTGAGAAGTCTGGAGCGATGGCTGATAGCGAGAGTTGAAAGAGAGAGATATAAATATTGTGAGGGAGACAAGAGATGAAGAAAGAGAACGTAGGTTTAATTTACTGTCAGAGAAAGAGACATGGGAGCAAAGGGGATAGAGCTATTGAGGAAATGAGAGTGGAGAAGCATTCTTAAAACATGCAGGTCACTGCATCCATTAGGCAGATCAGCTCTCACATCCTTTTATTTTTACACACATGTACACTTGTTTGCACACAGGCAGACAGACTCACATACACACACAAATGTGGGGGAAGAGACACGGTACATCATTTTTAAGAAGACATTTTATTTGAAAGAAGGTGGGTTTTCCAATTCCATGCATTTTCCTTAAAAGGACATTATGCATTAAGAATGAAGCCGTGGGGCTCCAAAGCAAAAATGAGAGAATGTAAAACGAGAGGGAGGCTTTGTTGCCGCTCCTTTAGGCCTTAATTACTAAGGCGCCGTCGTCAGGAGCTGTTTTGTATGCGCACAGACTCAGCAGAAAGCTCTTCAAAGTGAACACACAGCTTGGCGCCAGTGACATGGCTGAGCACCTGCCAGTGCATGACAGTGCACGTGAGTGCACGATACACACTATGAAACACATGTATTCATACACACATTGCACCTCACAATTATTTCTTGACAAGTGTGAAATACAGGCATTTCCTTCATCAACACAACAGATATTGTCATACTTCCCACAGAAACTGGGTATAATTTACATGAACTCGTATGTTAAGGAGTGTGAGGAGTTATAGTTTCAATAAACTGTGTTTATCTTCATGTATAATAAATGAATGTACTATGGCACTACAGAATTTAAACAGATTCTCTGAGCTGTAGGGGGACCATATAATGTAAATGAAAAATTACTATCGTGTATTAAGTGTTCACAACTGCATGATGAACAGTAAATTGTGCTATGATATGATGGTGGCATATGAAGGATGGAAATTAGAATAGTTTAACAATCCTAATACTGTCAATAATAAACTATCTATCTATTGATATCTACATAAAGTAGAGATGTCCTGGAAATTGTGCTGTGTATTTTTCATAGTTTTCTGACATCTTATATAAAGGAGGTCCTTGGGCACATTAAGTAAATAATAAAGAATAGAGTAGGGGTTGCACATAGGATCTCATAATAGTTGTGTAGGTGTAAAATTGTTTGTGTTATACAGGCTTTTCACCATACTAACTGATCACCTTTTGGTCTACACAGCTACAGTTCAGTCATTTAAACCTACTCAGAGGCTTTGAGAGTCCTGCAGCTTTAACCCTGTGTGCATACATGTAGTTACTTTGTGTCAAGCTGCCAATCAGAATTAGAAATGTTTCTAAACTTAAACACTGAGCAAAGTGGCTTTGGCAGCCTTCTAACACTTTTACTAATGCCATCGTGTAAAACTGCCATAGCAAAGAGTTAGCAAAGTTTAGCCAGATATGAAGAAGTGAATGGCTAAATGTACTGAGATAAATATAGAAAGTTCATACATCTTTCGGTCAGATTTTCTGTATGTTACTATGTATGTTGGCAATTAGTCATAGCAGCCAAGCCTTTAACATTATAAAATATGTAAAAATGAAAGATTACATTCTAACACTGAATACTGGGGGAAATATGATCAGGAGATTATTTTATTTAATTAAATAGTATTAAATAGTATAACATATAAATATCAAAGCAAAGTGTTTCTCTCATCTCTTGTTCTCGGTGTACACAGCTGCTCATCTCCAAGCAAATAAGTCATTTCAACTTTCCCAGCTGAAGGTTGAACTGCATCCAATGTGGTTATTTGAATTTGAACTTGAATTGTAGATACAAATGCGCTTAGCTCTCAGTCTGCTCAACACAGAGGCAAGAATAAAAACAAATTTTGTTTAGAATGTGCTCAGCTTTCATTTAAATTAATGGGGGAGGCTGAGTTTATCTTTCAGATCTACTGCACCGCCTTTTTGCAAAATGTTTTTCATGCAAAAACAAAAAAACAAATAGAGAAATGATTAAAAAAAAGAGCATTAGGGGAATAATGTTTTTTTTTTTTAAATAAAATTATCTTCGTGATCCAACTGGCAAAATTGCAGACGAACATGTGTAGCAAATGTTCTGCCAATATGACTGTGGGTGTAGGAGATGTGGCCTTAAAAGTGGACCTTTAATTATAGCACCACCGCCAATCTGACTGGTATTGTATTTATTTTGGCAGCATTTGCACGTTAATCAGCATGCCAAATTTAAGTGTCTATTATGAACCATCTCACAGAGATTAGGGAGATGACATGAGAGCAATTCTACTGGGTAAGTACTTAGGGAAATCAACCAAATGATCTTACCTATGACTCGGAGCTCAGCGTTGGTGAAGATTCTTCCGTGCTTGTTCTCTGCTACACACTGGTACATGCCGATGTCAGCCAGATTTAAGCTACTGATTGTCAGCACTCCATTATTCACCTGAACTCTGTCCTGCTTAAGACACACACACAGACATATGCAAATACACACATTTAACAGGACTTCCTCTGTGCTAAGACTGTTGTATGCTGAAAGTAGTGTTATCAAAATCATATTTCCACTCTGTTGTGGTAATTTTGTGTCCATGCCACCACTTGAAGTTGCATTCATTGATTTTTTGGCCACTTAAATTATAGGAAGTTGAAGTTGAAAATCACACATCGAGTATATTATTACACATTAGTTCCATATGAACCTGTTAATGTGTTAGCAAACAATCACCTATTTGTACATGAACAAACATAAAAAAACAGCATTAATTGTGTTTCTGCCAACCCAAGTTAAATATTAACAGTTTTTTGTTTTGTTTTGTTTTGTTTTTGTTTTTTGTTTTTTTGCTGTTTGGTCTCCATCAATCTCTGAGAGAAATATCTTGGTTTCTTCACCAGGTGGGGAGGTAGTGTACACTGGAGTTATCACAGCATATTTTGGGTTATAATTCTGTGTCTTTCACGTTACACACAGTCATTTGATCCATTGTGAATATGGAAGTAAAAAACATTGCACTCAAGCAAAAACAAAACAGGGGACTGGGGTGCACGCAACCAAAGTCAAAGTTCAAAGCAGCACAGAAAAGCGTTTGCACACTCAAATCAGTCAGATTGTTCCCTTTATTTAGTTTGCTTCATCAAACTTGAGCACAGGAGAAAAATACACAGATGTATGCCTTCTTCAGTGTGCAGTAGTTATCCACTGTGAATACAAAAAATATTGATTAGAGGAGCTTAATCATCAAACCCAATTTTGATGAGCCTCTGTTGATTAAGAAAGATAAATACCCAGAGCATTCATCCAAACTGCACGATAACAAGTTATGCTAACAGCTTTAGATTCTCTTGAGACATTATGGCCTTTAAAATACTGCCTAAGAGATGTCACTGGATGATCTTCAAGCAAATCTGACATTAATTCCTAAAATATACTAACAGAATAACACTATGTAAACAGAAGACAGAGAAAAGACAAACTAGATTCTAGTATTTCTCATGTACATAAGCATTTCAGTTTGATAAGCCAGTTTTCTGTATAATTCCCTCAAATGTTATCTTATCTTATGTTATCTTAAGTTTACTGGAGACACACAGGTTGACTTGTTTCTATACTTGATACTTACTCTAGAATGTCTTTTGTACTGTTTGTATATGGTTTACTATATAAGAGACATTTTCAATAGCCATTTGCATTATTGTACTGTTGCCTTATATGGGTCAACAAATGGGTTACATAAAGTAATAAAATGTCACTGTAAATTCTATTACTTCTCAGGTATTACATCAGCCTTTTAAGCCTTTTATATCTATCTATATTATACTTATTTATCTATCTTCTTTGAAGCAGCGTTTGCAGAATTTACATTAATTTAGACTGAACTGAGATGGAAAAACATAAACACATACACACATAAATTAAACACTACAGGTTCTACAGGTTTTGACATCTGAAGTCAACAACTATTAAACATTAGCAAAAACATCACTTTTTGTTGACTGCAAACTCTTCACTTTATATAAGTAATGTATAAATATAATCCATTTTTAAGGAAATTCTGTAAACAATCCAATTAGTGCCATAACAGTGTCACACACTAGGTGTTAATATGAGAATACTAGACTAAAACTGCTTTGAGGTGGGTAATTAGGGCTATATATGGACATTTTAAGTACTATGATGCCAACTATGTTCATTTTTGACAAATGGCCTGATCTAATTCAAGCTTTAGCCACACTTTTTCTCTCCTCGGAGGGGTTGATAATTGAAACACTGCTAATTTTCTGTGGTCTTAATAGTCCCGTAGTGACTCGATGTAACCCCCCTCTGCTTAACATAGCACTGCGACATTATCAAACGGTGGTTGAAATCAAACCTCTGAAGAATTAGTGAGGAATAAGCTGTTTCATGCAGGCTATTTTGAACTCTATCAAGTATCACAGAGTCTTAGGTGGCAGAGAAAAAATGCTCGGTATATGAAGCTGTTTGTTTAAAAATACATACATGCAATTAAAATGCCTAGAGAGTACACAGTAATAGAAAAACCAAACAAAGTTCTTCTCTCCCCACTGCTTCTTTTGACCTTTACAAGGGTTGGCACAGCTTTCTGCTCCCTTTTTATAGTTGTGTCAATTTAAGTGTGGCAGCACTCATTGTTCTTGCCCTTGATCTTTCCCACTGAGTGTAGCTGGACCTTTTAATGTCACTGACAAAGTAGTCCAGAGGGTCCTGCCGCCGGTCTGTCTGTCGTGCGGAATCATTACAGCACTGCCACTTGAAAAGACAAGGACTGTCCCTTAACATCAGTCAGTGACACGGCTGAGGATCTTCAAACAGGGCTCTTTCTGAGGCCCAGTCACACGATGGACACACGGCTGACCTGGCACTAAAGCCACCACCAGAGGGGGTCCTGGGTGAGGATGGATGAAGCAGTTTCCAAGTGGAACACAACAAGTCCCTGGGTTTTTGGCCGGGACTGGGTGCTTATATGTGTGTTCAAGGGAAAAAAGGATGATAGAGAGAGAGAAAGAGCGAGGAACAGAAAGAGAGAGAGAGCAAGAGAGAGAGAGAGAGCGAGTCATAGAGACTTTGAATAGATGATAGATGGTCCTTTTTAGGTTACACAGTGCAAGGGCCCAGGGGGATGAAAGAGATGAAAGAGATCTGTGTAAGTGCATGGGTTGGTGCCACACTGCGCTATTCTGTACCCACTACCCTGTTGAAAAACCCTCAGAGACTCAGTGGTGGCTCTATCACAATCTCTTTAGCGCTGGAGACAAATGGTGGCATTCGTCTGCTTCATGGCCATCATTAATTATGCTTGACTCTACTCTGATACCAGCACTGTTTCAAGTTGAACTGTATAAAGGCAAATCATGGACGCTCTGTTTGGTGATGTAATTATCCTATTGCTGATTGTAGTGGTGCATTTAATGTGTGATAAATGCGCCTCAGAAGTCAGGTCCCTGACTTTGGAGGTCAAAGGTAGAGAAATCTCAAAAACACGCACTCATGTATGTAACTAAAGGGGGAGCTGGTGGTAGAGTTGAAAAATACAAGCGTGAGTGGGTCCTTGTTTCACCGGGGTGACATTTTGAAGTGACAGCCCTCCTCTGCGCCATTTAATTCCCTTGGAGGGGGCCCAAAGTGAAATGGAGAGAGATGGGGGGGGGGAGTGGGAGGGAAAAAAAAGCTTGAAAGAGGCCGTAAGAAAGAGAAAGAGAGCACAAGAGATACTGAGATAAAGAGAGCGAGAAAGTGAAAGGAGGACTGATCCATTCTAATGAGGAATAACAAATGGCCCCCTTGGCCTTCCTCTCTTTCTCCCTCTCTCTCTACATCGCTGACCTTTGGGTTTGGAAATTGATTTACTGTTGCCGCTGTTGACGGTGGCATTTTGAAAATGGTAACACCCCACCTCATTAATATAGCCACATGTACAGAGAATATGTTACCTTGGCCAACCGCCAAAGGAATTTTTACAATGTTATTTACAAATCAATACTGGAAATGCGCAGGTGGAGTGATAAGGGTTTCCTGTGGTTAAGGATGTGTGGCAAATAGAGGAAGTGACCTTTTCTGCGCCCTTCAAAATTAACAAAATAGACAGCCACGAATGACAGAGAGTGAAATGTCCATTTGCGGATAACTACTTCTGTATCATGATGGCGAGCCATTTAGAGTGCAAAGCTGTGTAATCTTCTTCACTGTGAGTGCATAGTGATTCAGATCTCTAATTAAAGTGCCCCAGATTTCGAATATTATGTTAATTCTCAATCAAAGTAACAGAAAACTATACCCACCTTTAAAGACAACAGTCCAGTTTTGGGCCCATTACCCAGTCCAAACACTGACACTATCAGTGGCTGTGATTCACTGGAGCTGTTCTTTTTAGGCAGAAAGCACACTCACCCGAACGGCACAATAACACAAAACGAGGCAAATTGCCTAAATGTGAAATGTATTTTGGATGATAAGGCATTTTTTCACCCTCCCCAGAGAGAAGAGACTTAATGATAAAATTGAGAGTAGCAGATAGGAGAGATTGAGCACTAAATTGTCAACAGTCCCTAGTTGATGACAGGCTGAAAATGGCATCACTTTGGCTTCTTTGCAAAACACAAACACCCTCCCCCAACACATACACACACTCTTTTGAAGCCAAATTTAGTCCCAAGCAAATACAGCTATTTCAAAGTGACATGTTCTTGCCAAATACAAGCCTATGAGTTGGAGCAATTTTGCTTCTCAGGAAAATGAATGCAACAAATGGTGAGGTAACACAGTGCACACTTTAAGTAAGCTGGTTCTGAATCTACTGTAATCTTATTATCTTTCATCTTACATATTAAATTGTGCTCATTTCCACTATTTGTCCAGCTTAGGGGCTGTTGTAATGAAAAAAAAAAAATCGACCCTCTGCTAACAATAACAATATGATTTAATACCAGCCTGTTAGATGGAGCCTTGCAGCTTTCAGCAATCTTAATGTGTTTCTTGTCAGAAGAGTGTTAAACACCTTCATAAGTGTTGATTAAAGATGGAGGGTAAAAATTAATGATTTTATGTTATTGGTAACCAAGCACAGGTTTGTGTGGGGACTAACATAGCAGCTTCTGGCTTAAATGTGATGGAAACAAGCGGTAAACAATGTATGAAATTTCTAAAACTATCCAAAGTTGGGGGTGCGGATTAACCAAATACTGCAGTAGGATTGGAAAAAACACCAGAGGTGATTTGCACAAGTATAATTTGAGGTAGTTGTCTAGTTTGGCAATACAGTCAATATCTCATTACTCTACCAAACATTCTGCAATATTTGGCACTACGATATGAAAAAGTGGAGGATGCTCTGATGGCTGATGTGTGGCTGCACCTGGTTTCATTTTTCCAGCTTTTAGTTTTATTCTGTTTTTAATTTGTTTCTTTCCATCTTTGTTGTACTCTTGAAGGGGATCAGTGCTGCATGGTGTGGGGGAATTGAGCAATCATTCTTTTGTCTGTGCTCATTTCTTTGTTTTCGTCAATAAAAGCAATATTTAAAAACTTTAAAAAAATAAATCCATTACCTCCATAGGGTCCAGAGGCTCTCCGTTCTTCAGCCAGCGGTAAGAGGGTTTGGGCTTGGCGCTGGCTTTGCATTCCCATACCAGAGTGTCATCAATGGTCTTCTGAACATCTTGAGGCTTCTCAGTCAAGTGAGGTGCAGCTGTGAGGTCACATACCACATACTGTAAATGAACACTTCAACACTACACAGATGCTTGAGCATTAACCGTACAAAGCAGTTTCAGAATAAATCAATGAACCAACCAAGCAGTCAATTAGTTCATTAAAGAAGCATCCAAGGGCACAAAGCATAAATCCACTTCCAATTAACCCAAAGCTGCCCTCTACTTGAAAAACATATAAATAAAAACAACTGTATAATAGTAAAACTAGGTAGGATCAATAGTTGAAACGGTTGAAACTATTCACTGTAAGGTTAAAAGCTAAAAGATAAGCTATTGGATTTGCCACAGCCAGCTTGAATTAACCATTTGATACAGATATTTTATAGGAATCAGGTTTAATTATATATATATATATATATATATATATATATGAAATAATTATATATTCTTGTGATGCTTACAACGAATAGGTTGTAATTCTTTTTTTTGCTGTGCAGTTAATAACACAGGTCATATTCCCTTTTTGTCTTTTGAAACATCTGAAATCCATAGAGAAAATGCCTCTATATTTATGATGGTGGTGCTGGTGTCACATAAATGACTAGCACCTTATCTCTGGTGACAGTGTAAGAAGATTTATGGTTCTTGTGAAGCACCCCCATAAATACAGGACGCCCTGCCAGGGTAAAGGGAAGAGAGGTAGTTGAGTCAATCTTTCCCACTTCCTGGCTGTGTTACTTTGATAATTTAATAATTATATTAAAAATTATAATGTGATTAATTTTTTCTATACTGAAACAGCCTTTTATCTTATCTCTCTTCGGGGACATGAGAGTATAGTTACAGCTAGAACAGTATCCATGGCACATTCAGTGTCAAGGACTTTTTAGCAGGCCAAATGCTCACCCACACAGGGGGACTTAAACCAAGGGTTTTCTGTACAAAATACAGTCTCTCCTATCACTAGGTCGTCATGCGGCTATGAATGTTATGAGTGAAACTGTTTAATTCAGTCATGATGTGCACTGGGGGCATTAGAGGGGGCTCAACTTTTTTTTTTTTTTTTTTTTTTTTAACGTGGAAGTTGACTTAACAGTTGATTGTCATATCCTGTGTGTTTTTAGAAACTATATTCCTGTCAAATTAAAAGGCAAAATCATGAAACCATTAGATGAAAAAAAAAAGGCTTGGAAGCATAAAACCAACTACAGTGTTTTTCAAAAATGAATTAAGGTGTTTCTTGCTGATTATTAGTTTTTTTAATTTAATATCTTTGGTAACAGTGAAGCATGGGTTGCCTGAAGTGCATTATACTTGCTAAGAACAGTAATATTTAAAAAGCTTTCAGAGACAAAGTCTTCAGCAGCCCCATATGAGAATTGAGATAATATTTTGTTATCAAAAAACAAGCTCTCTTTATGTTCTTTTTATGAAAAGAAATTGTACAATAAATATATTTGGAAGCGAGCAAGCAGTACTGAATTGAAAATACATCACTACACAAAAACAAATACAACATGACACTCTGTTAATGATATTACAAATGAGACCGTCAGACATAACATAATAGAAGGGAAGACATGATGCAAACGGCTTCTATACAAAGTCAATCTGATCTCCTGTGAGCCTATTCAAATGCAGTCAACTGCTAAACCATGATTTCATAAATCCCCTGGAATTACAGAAGGACAATTAAGAGGGAAATTGAAAGAGACGCCACCCTTTATTGTTCCTTTGCCAGCATTGGTTGGATGCTGCAAACACCACATCCCCGTATTGATTCTCCTATTCTTCTATAGAGTTGATGGATGTCCCGCGAGCTCCTGTCTATGGGAGTTTAAAATAAGATTACAGATTTTTATCACCTGGCAGCCGGCCAGGTTCCCTGGCTTTGAGAAGAAACTTAAATCTTACAAGGAGAAACATGTCTTCCATACAACTACAACGGAGCACAGGTGTAGAGGCCATGCAACATAGTACCACAGTGATAGCCACAAGTTACTGAAAAGTTATGACCTTGTTTACAAAATGACTATTACATAAACATACCATTTTCCCTAGTTTTAGGATCTCTAAGTTGTTAAGACCCAGTCCTGCGATGCTATAATGCTCTATGAACAGGCACGTCTCTTTAAAGTAAAGCACATTTAATCCTCAGCCTACCTACAGGTACTGTGAGCATTTCGTCTTACCCACAGGTGCTGCAAAAAACCTGTATTATCATATCAAAGGCATCCTCCTTCACAGGAAAGAAAAATCTGGATTTGATTATTTCAGTCAAGCACGTCTCTAAAGGGCCTTGTGGGCAGACATCATCAATGCATAAACTGCAAAATAATGGCGAGAGAAACTATAAAAATCCTTCATCAAGGGCCATTAAAAGCTTTCTCAGAATGTGGGCCATAAGTCCAGTGTTGGTGAGGGAAAAATCACCTCTCCCTGAAAGGTGGTATAAATCTGTGTGCGCTACAGCCCCATGTTAGCCGCTGGCACAATGAAGAGCTTGTCAGAAATGAACTACTGGTAATAGATTAATTTACTGCCACATTCCACTATATGATGCAGTTATATATGGAGACTAATAAAAGCTACAGATTGCTTGACAACAAATAAAACTTTTTGTTTGACTCACACCAAAACTACACTTTTATTCTGCAAGATTTTCAATTGTGCTCAGTACTATGAAGAACTATTGAGGGATTTTAACTGAAGCTATGAATCGATGGGCAGAAGATTTGGTAAAAGTCTATAAATGTACATGATATGTTAGGAAGACAACTGGAAGGTTGATGGCATTAAGTGTTTTTTTTCCCAAGACAGGGTAAGTTTTAGATCAAAGTCAACGAAACCATCCTCCAACTCACCATAGAAAGACAGCTTTCCTTTAACCGAGTTTCTTCCTCTGCTGTTTTCAGCCACACATTCATATATCCCCGCATCCTCCTGCTGAAAGTAAGGGATCTCTAAAACTCCGCTTGCTTTATTTATGTCCACCTTCCTGCCAAAAGAGGCTCCATCCACTCTTCTCCAGCTGATGGTTGGCACTGGGCTAAAGGCGAGGAAATAAAACACACAGCAAGGCCACGAAATGAAAAACACTCCTGAAGAACGTTTTATTGAGGGGTTAAGCTTAGTCGAAGACATAGATATGATATCAGTGAATACTGAAAAACACTGTTGAGTATGTCAATCTATAATTATTCTGAAAAATTAACTGGTGAGTGTTCCTTCTCTGTATAGTCTGTAAACTCTGGCATACAGAACAAGAAAAAGTCAGAATGAGAAATCTTTTGCTCTCAAAATCACTTCACAGGGACCCCACACATTACCATGCAGCTCAGATTGGTACAGTAAACAACTAATGGTGTAGTCAAGACCGTGGTATAATAATACACAGTGGGACGTACTTTCCAAGTGCAAAACATTCCAGCTTGACAGTTGAGCTCTTAGCGACAGGAACAACTTCTGGGAACTGCACTTCGATCTTTGGCTCATATTCACCCATCACACCTGGAGTTGCAAACAGAAATATAGAATTGATGCCACGTATATCTGAAGGGAATTTTTTCAGCTCAAAGCCTGAAAATGTCAGAAAGAAACAAAATCAGAGTCAAGAATCACAGAAGTCATGATTGTGTTGGCAATAACTTGGCAGACACATTGGCAATAACTCTGTACTGTGTCTGAAGGCTTAGGGGAAAATATTGTATCTCATGGTGATTTTTTCTGACCACTTTTGGGATTTTGATTTAAAATTCAGTTATTTTCTATAAATTACACTCCAGGCCTGTATTGGTGGTCTACGCGGCATCAAACATCTAGAAAGCATAATTGCGAACATATCTTGTTTTGCCTCGTGAGGATGACAGCAGTCCTCCCAGGATTGTCTTTTCCAATCCAGTCAGCCATATTAAAATCAACTTCAAAGAAAACTTTGATAACGTGATTGGCTAGATAGTTCAACCAAGAGACTCACCACTCGAATGGACTTACTGAGCAGCAAATCCACATTGTCTACGTTCTCCCCTTTCAAATATATTAACAATGCAGAGTGGTGTTTCCTTTCCCGAAACCATCTTTGTCTGAGCCTAAGTAGTATAGTTAACACACTGAACAGACAACAGCAAATAGCATTATTTTGTAGTTAAGCCACGTCTCAGATATAAATAAGCTACATTTGATTACATTTGCTGGCAACAGTTATCGTTCCAGCTGGTAAAATCAAATTTTCACTTCTCAAAAAAGTCTATACCTACTTTGCGCTCTATGTATAGTAAGTGGAGTCGTCTCATACCATCAACCCGCAGCACTAGAGGTGTTGGTGGTCCTTGAACACTGCTTTTGGTGACTGTATTGGTGACTACACAAGTGTAGTTTCCCACATCAGAGGATTCCACTTTGGCGATGTAGAGGTTGCCTGTCTTCTGGGACACGAATCGTCGTGTGTTCTGGATGACAAACGATGGGTACTCATTGAAGATCCATGTGAAGGTAAGCTCTGTGAACAAAGTCGGGGATAATGGGTGTGAAGCACACAGGTCAAAAACACATAGTGTATTTATTCATCATCTATACCCATGTACAGATAATGTGTGCCGCATCAGCAATCTCATCACTTCAATTTGAGTGGATGCCTTCAGGGATAAAGCAATTAGTGGTTCGGACTGAGTGCCAGACTTCCATGATTAAAAACACAATTTATAATTGAAGAGCAATTACTCTCACTCACTGTTGGATAAATGTCCTTAATATGGTAAAAGTTTCACAGGTTCACTACGTTAGAATGATGATGCTACGAGTATGAATGATTGGCTTTTCAGGAAAGTTGGATATTAACATCTACAACATTCGTACCTCTCCGAAAACTAATTGACATTAGGATACCAACAACAGCACTGTGTCAAAAAACACAGCCTCCTCATTAATTTTAATTAGACCACTGCATTTGTACTGTTTGTACTCATATTGTATTTCATTTTCTCTCCAGTGCCTGAAGCATCACACCATCCACTAACGCAGTCCTTCGCATTTCTTTAACGCAGTGCTGTTTTTGATTTGAATATGGCCTCTGTTTGTGGTTGTTGTAGCAAAATGTCCATGCAAGTGTAAGGAGAAAGTGTGTAAAGCTGAATTACGTGATCTACAGGCAAATTATTGGGGAACAATATTGATAGTCGATTATTCACTTAAGTAATTTTGGATGCAAAAATTCACTGGTTCCATCTTCTCCAACGTTAATATTTGCTGGTTGAATATCTTTGAGCTACTTGAAATTGGACTTTTTATAGATGATTAATTGCTTGATTGAGAAAATAGTCAGTAGATTAATAGATAATGAAAATAAATGTTCGTTGCAACCCTTGAGGAGAGCCTTACTTTAAGTGTATTTGTGCTAATCATAGTCCTTCAGTGTAAAGTAGCCTTAAAGTTAAAGTAAGCCTGTTGTTTATTTTTGGTGCCTCTTTTTGGGATGTATTACTTAATAAGAGTTTATTTAAAAACACAGACACAGAGGTTGTACATTAAAAAACACCCTCCCTTTATGGCTGTCATGTAGTAGCAGAGGACCTTAAATCAACCCCTTAGTGGCAGATCATGCATAAAACACTGTATTATGCCCAATAAAACCAATGTATTTCAGATCATGTTATTCAGTTTGGTACCACCTAGTCTACTATTCATCATCCCAGATAACAAGCTTCTGGGAAAGACTCCCAGTACTATCAACCAAATGGAGTGCAGTCAGAGAGCCTTTGTACTAACAATCAGTAACATTATAAAAAGGAATGATGGTGTTTTGACATATTGACACAAGGATAGATTGCTCTGGACCATATTGGATCCCTGTCCCAAAAGCAATCTTGGCCGTTGGTAAAAACTTGTCTAAGCGATGACTCGGCACTACAGTACAGGGAATAATTGAGATGTGAGTTGGACGCTCATCTACTGACTCAGAATTCTTCACTTCTGCTCGTTAGGGGGCAAGAGGATGTGTGGGCTTTGACATATTACAGCAAACCTTGCAAATCACATTCTGACATAGAATCTTGAGAACTTGTGATGCGCCTGCGAGGATGCTCCTTTTAAGTACAGAGTGGGTGTTTTTATGTGGGTTGGATTGGTAGAAAACAACCTAACTTTGTGATCATCCAGGGAAGACAACATGAGATTAAAACTTGTGCCAGATACACCAATGTTTCCTGCTTTACAACTTGCCATATGTTCAATATAACAATGTGTATAAACATTATGATATATGAAATCTTGTGTGAACACCCTCCTGCTGATTTCATACAGTACGTTTGCTAACATTCTAAAGATGTGCTTTGGAAATAAAGGAATGGTTTGATATTTCATAAAAAAATACCATTCTCATGTCTGTCTGGTGACTAAAAAAATTTCTTTTTAAATTACAATTTGCGGTTTCAAGGGAGGCGTTATTTGCTGGACTATTTCTTGGCTAGGAGCAGTGACTTCCTGGAGTTTTGTCGTCACTATTATTTCTCATTTTTTTCACTTTGTTTTTTATAATGGATTAAAAATTGAGATGTAACATGCTAATTTGTGAGCTTTAGAGTTTGTTGATTGGTTGACTTTTTTTTTTACCTTTGGACAGAGCCAGACTAGCTCTTTCCCCCGGTTCCCAGTCTTTAAGCTAGGCTAAGCTAACCGTATCGATATTTTCCAATATATTCCAATAACAAACAGACATGAGAAAGTGGTAGAGTGAGTGGTATCAAGCTTCTCATCTAACTCTCTGCAAGAAAATGAATAAAAATGTTTCAGAAAATGAACTATACCTTTGATGACTTTCATAGACTCACTGAGACAGATACTGTAATAAGTGGAGTTACATTTCATTTTCAATGTATTTCTCTTGTTCTCCTGCCCTGAACTCCAACCTAGCCTTCGTGACTTGTATCTACTATAGCTTCCTGACTTGATCCATCAGACCCACAGAGGGAACAGCTGTAATATCCTCCTCTCCTCTAAATAATATATCCCAGCTCTCATCCTGACAAGGTCATGTATATTTAATGTCTGTTTTTGAAACAATATCTTCCAAAGGTGCAGGGCACAACAAACTGAAACAACAGCAAATAAGAGGTTACTAATTGGTTAGTTAAAGATTCATGGTGAGAAACAGGAAACAGGAAATAGGAAGTGGAAAGCACCATTGGTTGTACTTGATGATTTGACTTGAGAGCCTTCTGCAGATGGGCTGTCATAGAATAATGCAATCATGAGTGACGGTGAGTGGCAGATTTTCATTGTAGTTCCATTTAGCCCTTGTATAATGAACAGGGAGCATCAATTCCCCCTTAATGATCTGAGAGGAGGAAAGAGAAATAGAACATGACAGACCAAGGACATACTGAATCAAGAGTGGGGTTTTGCACAAGTGTGTGTTGCTTCAAAGAAAAGTATATGCACAACCGGTGTCAAAGTTTGTGCTCGCAAGTCTGTTCCCTTGGCAGTAACAGCCATTAACCAGGGCTACCTATCTGTATTCATAACACACAACAAGTTCACTCTATGAAATGGCTTAGGTCATGCACATGGGAAAAATCCCTGCAAGCTATATGTGTTTTTACTAGCCAGTGAGCAGCCTCTGTTTTGGGGTAGATGCACTACACAGAGAGAACAAGTGATTTCAGCCTTGAGTAAATCTAAAAGGCCCGCTTCCATTAGTGAAAAGAGGTCAGATGCATTAGGTCCCGGCCTAACCGCAGTCATTCAGACCCTCTCAAAGCAAAGGATGACACAGACAGGCATCTAATGCAAATACAGTACAGCGCAGTGGAAGAACGCCTGGATACTTGACAATATTTTGGTCATTTTCAAAGTGCAACTTCAAACTGTTCACAACTGTAGAGCATCCTGGCCGCACCAAACTACTTCCTGCAGCTGTCCGGTGGGTTTTGAGGCATCGTTAAAATGAAATAATGGCTTCCTGAATCATGCATGGGATACTGAAATCCTTTAAAGGGGAGATGAGGCAGATCCTTGTCAAAGGCTGTATTGTGCTGATCATGAATTATGTCCTGCCCCCATTTATGAGAGAATGTGTCTTGCATTCTTTTTTATTCTTTTAGTCTTTATAGTCTTTTTCCCACCTGTGACAATATACAGTAATGGTTCTCTGCTAAACCAATTCCTTCATAAAATCAAACTATATTTTTATGATACTATAAACACATATCAGGCATTTTTCTACTTTTTTAAAAACAGTTCCTGTCACTAACATTAATATCCAAATTATTTATTTGCTTTTCTTCACAGTTTTCTCCTAAAAAGAATCCAGTGAATGAAAGTAATCAGGTACAATATCGCTATTCATATGTGTAGTCTAAATAAGGTTCTGAATGAGGACGAGAGAATGTGACCATTAAGAGTGTGTCTTTGTGTGTGTATGAACCTGAAAGTAGGAGGGATACATTATTACCATAGCAGATATGGTCAGGCTTACCTTTCAGCAAAGATGTTAGAAAATTGGATGTGATTCATCCTAAAGAGTGTCTCAGCATCCTCAACATCTCTATCAATAGGCATAATCTACGATGACAGCTGCTGAAAATATTGTCAGAAAATGGATCATTCCAAGCACTGTGCTAGGTCTCCAGAGAACAGCTATGATCCATCACAACAAGAAGGAATGAAGGGGCTGTTGGTATAAATAAAAGCAGACTGTACATTACTGGTCGCTTGTCCAAATGCAGGCTCTGGCTGTGTTTATTTGATATGAGGGAAACAGCAGGGAAGGGAACTGACCCAGTTTGAATGAATCTAAACAAGATTAGCAATTTATCACCATTCACCAAGTAAAATTATAGTTGACAGTTAGTCTGGGCATTGATAATGCATATTGGATTTTGGATATCCCCGCATTATATTAAATTATATTTGCTGGACATCTCTACCTCATAAAGTCCATAGCATTATTTTGACTTACTTTTCCCCAAACACAGTTTCTGTACAGAATTTTGAAGAACTCTTTAAGTGAAATTACTTGTACGTTGTGGCAGATTGTTTCTGAAAAAAGACAGAAATGCATTTGACAGGTTCATAATATCCCCTGATTTATTTTGGCTCATGTTGAAAAAAAAAAAAAAACTTTGGCTAGGTGACATGAAATATCAGTAACGTGATACATTTATCTCCATTGCAGTTTTTATCTGTGTGTGGAGGGTTACTGTGAGAACAACTTAATGTCCTTAAATGAATGGGCCAACATTTCTGTGCTTAACCTTCAAGGAGCATTGTAGCAAATTGAGTAATGGAGCCAACAGCAAAAACATTTGCTACCCAGTGTGCATAAACATAAGTCTGTACCATAGTCAAATTAAATTAATACATTGTTTTAACATGGAAGAGGAAGCATTTACTCCAATAACAATGTAGGTTTAAGTGGTTCTGTGGCATCCGTGAAGGTATTATATTTGTGTTTTTGTGTCATCAAAGATTATAAAATGATGATGAAAAAATGTTTAACAGGCCTACAGAATTTATGTTAGCATGGTTGTACTTATTATTCTGTTCTAAAGGGAAACTACGGGCTTTTTAAACTCAGTCCCCATTTTCCCATAATTTTGTTTCTAAGTGACT
This sequence comes from Thunnus maccoyii, assembly GCF_910596095.1. Classification (NCBI taxonomy): domain Eukaryota; kingdom Metazoa; phylum Chordata; class Actinopteri; order Scombriformes; family Scombridae; genus Thunnus; species Thunnus maccoyii. Next base: position 13,998,144 of record NC_056536.1, read on the forward strand.
AATGGAGACAACAATTTTTGAAACTGGTCCAGTATGGAGCAAGAGCGTTTCAGCTGGGAGCCAAGAGATGGGCTGTAATGTAATCCTTTGGGGCAATAGCACCCCATAAATGTACGCCCACTAAAAGTGTTTGTTTTTGCCACTGGCAGGCTGATTGTTATTATAAGTGTCTGACAACAACATCATGGATCCGTACAGAGAAATAAGACGTTTTTCTTTACCTTTCGCTTGATCCAGTCTGTTTGTTACTGTGTCTAACAAAGTCTCGCTCAAGGAGAAGTCTTGCTCCTAAATCTCAAGAGTAAATTCAGCCATGACTTTGAAAACCTTGATAACACTAAGCTACATTTCTGTTCTCCAACATAACAAACTCTTCCGGGCACTCCTCTCTCCAACTCAAGTTTCCACCGTTGTCTTCCTGCAACAACTCTCACGATATTTCAGAGTGAGACTTCTCCTTGAGCAAGACTCGGTTAGACACAATAACAAACAGACTGGATCAAGCGAAACATAAAGAAAGAAGTTTTATTTCTCTGTATGGTCCTTTCCATAATGTTTTCAGACACTTATAACAATCTGAGTCTGTCGGTGGCAAAAACAAGCAGTTTTAGCGAAAGGACACTGACAGGGCACAATTGCCCCAAAGAATTACATTGCAGCCCGTTTCGCTGCTGCCAGCTGTAGTGCTCTCGCTCAATACCGGACCAGTCTCAAAAATTGTTGTCTCCATTAGTCACTTAGGCACAAAATGATGAGAAAATAGGGTCCAGGTTGAAGTCCAAGTTTCCCTTTAAGAGCAGGTAAAGGTTTGGTATCAGACTGGATGTGACAGATATGGGCCAGGTGCAATGTAACAGTGTGGGTTACTGACAACAACCCCTTCAGGACTCTAGTCCCAAATGATCAGTGTCATGTTGGAGAAAAGTCCAAAGGGAGTTTGGAACTAAATAAAAAGCAGTAAATTTAGGTAACAAATGACAGACAAGATGAACATGAATTATTGAATAAATCTATTTACATTTCCCTGGAGACAAAAGCAAGTCTCAGATATAGCATCTCTAATGATTTAGTCAAATCTTCACACAAACACACTGTGGCATACTTCTTTGTAAACATCCCTGAAGTGCGATATTGTCAAATGTGCAAGATCTCAGTCACAACAAAGCAGCTGGAGTTCTTGAACAAAGTGCAACAACAGAGGCCGGGGGGATCTCCTGAATGTTATGAAAATTAGTTTATATAGAGACGTTACATTCCAGTATGAGTTTCAAAGGACTCAAATGACAAACACATTGAGAAGTTTCACACTGGAGATAAGATCCTACTTGCTGTTAATGTAAATAAACAGTGTCTTCATCTAATATGCTTCGGTGCTTTAAAATGCAGGTGTGATGTTCATATTATTACCTCCAGACAAGATCATTCAGCCCCTCCAGTTCTGTCAGAGCAGAGCAGCACTCCTGATTCATTCTTCAGGTTTTAAAATGTGAAAATAACTAACTGCCTTAAGTCAAACCTGTCCTTGGCCTGGTTATTATATGTAATACAGGATCTCTTAAACTTAAAAGTAAAATATTTTTGGACTTTCTCTTATACTTTCCTTGTCGCACCCTGTTGTTCTTGTGCCATATTGTATGTAACTTTATGTACATTACTTATACTGCAAAGTCAGTTGTTATTGTGTCCTAATTTACACAATTGGCATCAGGAAAAAACGTGAACATTTTGCAAATAAATTAATTATGATTCAAAATTGTCTGTTTGGCAGCCCATAAATTGCACACCTTGGTAAAATTAAATTTAATTTACATTAAATCACATTTGTACTGATATTGGCTTCAGTTTCTACATTTAAATCCACATTTACCAATTTGTTCTTAAACGATGGGAAATTACCAAAGAATTGCTTGCTCTGCATAAAACAAATACCTACAGTGAATAATATTGCAAGTTCATGCTTTGTATGGCTTTACTTCCAATATGAATATCTTTAACTACTAGGAAAAGTGTTGTAATGACTGTATACAACATTTAAAATTATTACAAATACACAATACATAGCCATCGTATACACAAAATGAATTTAAATTTGAATTAAATGATATAACCTACACTGACTCGGGCATCCATTAAACAAGCAAGCAATCCAGATTATTTTTATGACTCAAGGTGACTCATTAAACTACGTCAATACATTTCCAAGTGACTAAATGAATTGTTGGTTACGTAAATCCCCTCCCTTTTCTGATTGGCTTGCAAATAATACTTGTAGCCTGTTTGTGTGCTGTGTGCAAATTACCAAAAAAGATATGGGAAGTGTAATCTATCCAAGGAGAGATCAGTCAGTGTTGACTCATTTCTGTGCCCATTGCTAAAAAGCTGCTTAATCCAAAAGGTTGTCCAGAGAGTGCCACATTCCTTGTCAGTGCACTCACATAAAAGAAGCATCTTCATCTTTTAAATTGTAAACATTTGTCTAGTGCATGCTGGATTTGCCTTCATAACAAACAAGCTTCTAAATAGAAAGACATTATTTTGCATATGGGACAGTTTCCTGACAAACTCAGTACTGTTTCCCCGCAAATAATGAATAAAATACTGCATTAAAATTGTGCCCAGATTTTTAAAATAATTGTTGACATTGTCATTACACTACTACTACAACCCAACATCCCTGAAAAGGCTGCTGTTCTGATTTTAAGCTGGCTGGAGTGTATGTTGGCATTTGGACACGCTGCACCAGGGGATGTGTCTAAAAAAATCCATTACACTAGGAGGCTGCCAAATGTAAGCATATGGCCCATGAGTGAGATGTCTCATTGTAACACATACTGTACAGAACAAAGCACTACAAATGTAGGCCTACTGTTAGGTTTGCAAGTGACTGTGATAAAGACAAAAAACACCTCAAATGATTCTCAGTGCAGCAGCTGAACATGGTTTCACACAGCAGCAGCACATGAATTAGGGGACTAAGCTTCACCCTGAATGATAACAGGCAATAGTTTGTGCTCAATATGTACAAATAACATCCAGCAGCCATAACTGTTTGGTAGCTGCTTCCTGATGTCATACTGTATTACTATTTATCTATGAAATTGCTTCTTTTGTTTTCGCATAATCATAAAATAAGATTACTTTTACTTTCAGGATAATGGCATTTTCCGGTTTGTTTAAGTTGTACCATTAGCAGGATTTTGTAGGTGATGTGGCCAAAATCATTATCACAGCATAAATATCATGTGCATTTTTACATAACAATATATTTGTTATTATGATATGGCAAATAAATAAATAAAATAACAACATTCATGTTCATGTTAATTAATGTACAACTCTAATGCAATACATCAAACAAAACTCAATTTACATATGTAAAACAAATACCCTTAGAAAAAGAAATTTTAATCACAGCTTTTTGACATCTGTTACAATCTGGCTCTATATTCTGAGTCAACTGGAAATATAAGTGTTTTGATTTCAATACCATTTCCTTGTGAAATATCACAGGAAACTCTCACAAAATATATCTGAGTCGGTGCTTTTTAAAACAAAAATGAAACTGAGAAGATAATTTGGTCTGAGCCAGTGAATACTTACTGTAAAAATGTTATCACTACGCTCTTTAAAACTCATCTTTGAAAATAATGGCTGGAAGCTCCTGTCTCCCCTGCTGAGCGCAGTATGTTACAGTATATCCAGATTCTCCAACAGTGGAGAATTACATTCAGCCTCGCTGGCTGAGAGTAAAAAAGCCTATCTCCAGACCCCTGTGTGGTAGTTAATAGCAGTGGATGCTAACTCCCATTGATAATGTCATGGATGCAAAGGGCTGATGTGAAGCAAACAAAGCACCTTCAGAGAGAAGCTCTATTACTCAGCCTGGCAGGGCCCCAGTCACAGACAGCCTCTCCAGTCTGCATGCCAATTTTTTTTTCTCGCCCCCATTGAAAATCAGGATGACAGGCCAGAGTGTCCCAAAGTAAAAATGACTCACTCCACTGACCTCAACAACACAAACAAACAGTGATCCGAGAGGGAGAGGACAAACATGACTTCCACTTAGTCCAGATAAACAGGCAGTAGATGAGGAAGGAAAAAAGTGATATCACACTATGCCGACATTTTCCATTTTCCACATGTAGGACAGATAGTGACTCTTCACTGATACTGAATATTGGTGGAACTGCAGCACAAACTGTATGAGGTAGCAATTCAAATATAAGTCTTCTTATGATAAATAAGTACAGAATAGGCCGTCTTACCTCCAGAGTGGGGTGGTGGGCCACACAGTAAGACCACTCCTTGACCTTCACGAACCCTCACTGGACTTCTTCTCTGAGTCTTGAAGTTCTCCAAGTCTGTTTACCACAACACAAAAGCAATAAAAGCAAAATAATCAATTCATTCTTCACAAAAGCCATAAGCACACAGGATGCAAGCAAGACACGCCTAGTTGTTTACTGAGATAAAAATGCACTACAAGTCATATCTGTGGTTGCTTAGTAATTTCATATCTGGTTAGAACACAGCTACAGACCAGAGTTTAACAGTGCAATATGATGCAGAACTTTTGCATATTTTCATGAAACACTCTTGCTATGTTTGCATAAATGCAGACATGGTGCTGTAAAGTCCTAAACACTTCTGACTGGAGCAGAAAGCAATTCCTCAAGTATAAGTCACACATGAGTGAATTTAATTGGAACTGCGTATTGTTATCACTTTCTGTGTTTCATCCGCTGCACACAGACCAGCAACAATTAAATGACTAAGACTGAAACATCATTTGTATGGAGACTTGTTGACAACCTGCTGAGAGAAAGCAAATAGAGACAGCAATCCTTGAACACGTCGCCTTTTCTTGCCTGCTGTGGCTCTTGGAGATATCGCAGGCAGTGCTGCCGAATATGCAGCTGCCATATAATGACATAATCAAGACTGAATTCAAAAACAGGGAGAAAGAATGCAAAACTGACACCTCCAGTGTACAAGCACAGCAGGATGAGCCTCTGCATAATAAATACAGTGCATGATCTTTGTAGACCTTGTGAGTAATGGGAAATTGCATCCAGCAGGACTATATTACATTATCACAATCAAATGCAGCTTTTTTTATTTATTTTTTATTTTTTTGCTCACCAGTGATTTAGCGGAAAGTGTATGACTTCATAAATTAATTAGTAGATCATTAAGTTCTTTTCTTTCCTTTGGTGCAGACAGATTGGGTGGATGCTTCAGTGGCCAATTCTAAATCTATGGATGATCCGTGTTTAATAATCTTATAAAACCTCTATGTGCATGACCAGACACAGTGAGCGTCTCTATGGACCAACAAGCCATCTATAGATCCCTTTAGATGTGCTGAAATGAATGTGAGAAATTTATTAAGTCCTTTATGTGCAGTGTGTGCCAGAAATGTATGTGAAAGCAGACATTATCAGCCCCCTAATGATGCTTATGTAATTTCATGCTTAACTTCGAGTTATATCGCATCCTCATGTAACATTAGTGCTGTTAATTACTGCAAGAATTCAAAACACAACAATAAAAAATGTAAGTTAAAGTTGGATTGAATAACAGAATACTGCATGGTACAAGACATAGCTCAGATATTAGCAAAGCAGCAGTGGAAACCCAGAGAAGCAGATCCACACATAAAAGTTTCATCTTTTTTTCATTTGCTTTATTAAAATAGTATAATAAAAACAGTACTTTTTTTCTCCTACCTATGATATACACAATAATCTGTATTGGCTTGGTGAGCAGGGTAACCAGCTATCTGATAACATATTAAACTATAGCTGCTCTGGCAGTTCCTCTGCCTGCTGAGTCACACAGTACGTCCCAGCAGCTGCAGTAGCAAAGATTCTGAATGGTTTGATGTTGTGAAACCGTTTGGTTTGAGTCTATATTCTGCACACTGTTGTCATCCGAATGCTGATAAGAAATATCTACAGTAGACTTTCTGTAGTTTCAGACTTGATGAAACCACCCAATGTTTGGTCCACTGTTACACAGACAGCCATTTTGTGTATATGTGTGTGTTTTCCTTAGACAGTAGAGAGTAGATCTGCGTACTGTATGTCTGAATACTATAATATCTTCTGAGTCTTTCATTAATGTGCTTGTAACATCAGTATTTTTCCTGATAAAAATTATTTTGGGAGAAAAAAGAAACATCTGAAATAAAAAATAAAATTCAAATTGAACTTAAAATGGGTATAACATGGTGTTTATCTTAAAAATAATGTGAAATAGTTTTTCTTTTTTTTCATTGTTTTGAATTGAAAAACAATTTCATTACTGTACACATAGTGTATTATATTTCTCCTAATTTGAATTGATCATTTAAATTATTGTCAGTTTACTATAAAAGGTTGAAGTCTAGAGGGTTGTCAGCTTTGAAAATAGAACAGACTAAAGACACAGGTACATCCACAGATGAAATTGTCTCCTGCGATTAAGCTGTGTGCACAGCCACCATGCAGCAGCTCCTCTAAATATACTCCTAAATGAAGCAGCTCAGGTGTGGCAACCTCTGTAAACAGCCGTCTGTGTGTATGAGGTGTCAAACGATTCAGCCAACTAACGTCAAACGCCTCACTAGCATCTAAGATCTGAACCTCTGAATGCAATAATCCAATAATTCACGTACACTCACAATGGAGACAAGACTTCACACACATGTGGCATAGGTGTGGCGCTGGTGGTGGTCATATCCTACCACATATCCGCCACACCTACCTGTAAATATAATCTCATATGCACACATAGCTACGCCACATCAACACACTACATCTTACAGTTTGATAGATAACTAGGCATGCGTATAGGTACACGTTGTAAGAGGAGCGCATGTTTACATTTGGTGCACAGCCACATATTTCACTGTCACTTCTCTGCCGCTCGCTCTCTCACTTAACCACTCACTTGCTTATGCACTGCCCTACTCCTTGGAAGGAGCTATGCTACCAGGAGTTTCCCAGGCAACAACACAGACTCACATTTCGAAACAGCCCTGCTCAGAGGTTCCCAAACGTTATTGATTTCCGACTGAATGGGTATTTGGAGTTATTATTGGCATTTAAAAATGTTTTTTTGGCCTGGTGGGCTGCCAGGCCAACAACAACCCCTGCCAGGCCAAAAAAAACTTTTTTTAAATGCTATTATAGGGGAAACACTGATACTGTTTAACTGTAAAATGAGAATGTCGAAAACGGCAGAGCAAAAACCGAGCACTACCCAACTCGCAGTACATTACCCACCACGTCACCCACCCTAACCCTAAACCCCCAGTGTGTTGTTGCCAGATTTGGTGTGTCTGCACCCTAATGATTCAGCCAAGTAATGCACAGTAAATTCACCATGTACCTGCTACAGCTAAAGTGCATGTATACATGTATACATGTATACATGCACTTTGGCAAGCTGTATCAACATACTACACGAGTTGAAAAAGGCTGTAGCTAATGTTAGTCCAGCTGCTGGAAACAGCTGCTCACCTGGATGGATGTCTGTCCACTGCTAAAATGCATTCATACTCAGAGCAGGGGAGTGTCACTTATACAGTTCATCACTTTTGTGTTGATTTTGTTGGAAGCATGTGTAGCTAATTACAGTCCTGCTGTCTGACACTCCATGGAATTTCCACAACTTTATGCCCCAGAGTTCAACACGTCACAGTGAGCAGATTGGGGCATGCTGCAACTTTTTTCTTCCTCGGAAGGCAGGGAGGTATGTTTAATTTACAATTAGTGCGGCTCTTACTGGTGGTCACGAAACTATATGAAACGACCACCGCTAATCAGAACATCGGTGGTTCGATTCCCAGCTCCTCCAGTCCATATGTCAATGTGTCCTTAGGCAAGATACCGAACCTCAAATTGCTCCTAATGGCTGCGCCAGCACCCTGCGTGGTAGCTTGCTGCCATCAGTGTGTGAGTGTGCGTGTAGATGGGTGAATGTGGCTTGTAGTGTAAAAGCGCTTTGAGTGCTCTGAAGACTAGAAAGGCGCTATATAAGTGCAGTCCATTTACCATTTACCTATGTCACGTGTGTAATGTCTGTATCACCATTGTGAGTCTATGTAAATTGTTGGCGTGCATTCAGAGGTTTGGTCAGATCTTAGGTGTCTTAAGCCGGCACTAGTGAGGCGTTTGACGTTAGTTCGCTGAATCATTTGTCACCTTATACAAATGCAACATGTGCTCCACTTACAACATGTACCTATACGTACGCCTATATATCTTTTTCATCTAAGGTGTAGTGTATTGATGAGGCATTTGCTACAGCTTCCCAAAGTACACGTATACACATAGACATGCACTTAAGTCATAGCAGGTGATTTTGTGTGTGTGTGTGTGGTTTCTGTAGAGCACAAAGTTGTGTTGGAAAAAGCTACATCAGATCTTATATTTTACATTAATGACAAGGAAATATAGGGCCACACGTCTCTCCCCAAGGCGTGTTTTCCGTCAGTAGGTATGTTGTGAACAACATACAGATTCAGATTAAACTCTTTTTTTAAAAAAAAAAAACAGGTTCACATTTTTGAAAATATTAGAGTTGCTCAACTCACACTGAGAGTGAAACTCTCCTGATCAATATTCCTTTGGAGTATGGTGGGGCGTAAATGAGCTAGACACACTAAAAGCCAACAATGCCTGACAACCCAAGCTGTTCTGCACCCCCTGGATCATCTTATCAAGCCTATCACGGCTCTGCACCTCCATGTGCTTCTCCATGGCAGGGTTCAGGCTATTTTGAGTGCTTTCAGATCCATGAAATTGGATGTGAATTTGCATTTTTGGGCTAGCTACTCCAATGTGACCCATTGTAATGAATGAGAGGCGATTGTAGAGAAGAAAAATTGAAGCCATTCTGTTGAAGTGTGAGCTTGAGGATGATTTGTGATGTGGTTACATTTGTCACATAACCACTGGACAAAAGGCATCAGAGGTTTAAAAAAAATCCAAAAGGACCTTTATTTGAAGTTCTTTAGCAATGGACTAAAGAACTTTTTAGCTTAATTAAGCTCCTGTCCCTTAATGAAAGTATTTCTGAAGGAAGCTGACCAGTCAGAGCGGATCTGGATCGAATATATTCTTAAAAAACTACAGTATGACCCCTTAGGCTTTTTTATCTCATAACATCTTTAACAAAAAAAAATCATGTTAGATTTGACAGAAAATAGGACATTAATATAAATGGTAATTGACATCCGATAAATGTCTGATGGTATTTCTATTGCTACAGTACAGTACTTTTATCCAACACCATGTAAACCTGGTAAAAGTGTAGAATACAGCCAAGGTTGACAGGATAATGAAATGTTAGGGAATTATCAAATCTTTATGGTCCTCTTGGGACCATGACTGTCTGTACCAAATGTTATGTCAATCCATTCAAGAGCTGTAGACATATTTTACTCTGGCAGACGGACTAACATTGCCATCACTAGAGAATAAAGGAAACTATACAAAAAAGGGACTAAAAGTGCATGAACAGGGTAGTGTAGGTTTCAAAAGAACCATCTCTCTTCTTACTAAACCTAAATTATGTCTTTTTTAGAGTCGCAAGTTGCAACAGCCAAGGCTGTGGGTGAGTTGCCAGTGATTCATCCACCTCCCACCCAGCTGTCTTCAAACAGCAAACTGGAAGAGCCTTCACTCACTATTGCCATTATTCTGTAAAACCTTTTTACTAAATCATTTACTTTTCTTTGATTACCTCAACAAAATTGTGCAAGTACATTTTAATCCATCCAAAATTCAGGAGTCTAAATAACAAAATGACAGAGGTATGCCGCAAAAGCACGTGGTAGTTGGATATCTCCTCTTGCTCTTATGTTGCCTACACATTTAAAGGTGCCATGTGGAGTTTCCTTGTAAACAAACAAAAGTTATGTTTACAGTGAGTGTTACTCACCAAAATACATTATGTGTATTTTGAGGTCTAACGTGTGTTGAATGTATTTTCTTCCTCATAAAACATTTGCAAAGCCGAATTTTTTAGTATTAATGCTGCATTAAAGCCACCTGTAGATCATTGAAATAGTTTGAAACCATTGGCGGGACATTGCATCACATCACCCACGTGTACACTCACGTGCATGTGCATCTTTGTGTGTGTGCACAATGCTCCACAGTGCTACTAAAGGTCAGAAACAGGGCACCTGTAAGTACCATTCGATTAAGTTATACTTGTACCCAGCACCAACTCTAGTTCTTGTATGACCACTAGACTTCATTTTTCAAATACGGCTCTGTACTGTTATCACCAGATTTTATGTTTGTAAAAATTCTCATTGACTGTTTTTTGTTTTTTTTTTACTTTATGGATGATTTTATTTGTAAATGTTTTTTTATGCTGTTGTTTTTATGTGTGACCGTTTTGATATTGTCACCCTGCACTAGAAAACACTTAGTACACTTGCTTAAAAACTGATATTCAAACAACATTATTATTATTGTAATTTTTTCATCAAGCGAATGTATAATACCTAACGTACCATGAAAACACCACACAGAGAGAACAAAGACCAATATATAGAACAGTAACCACTGTAGCCACCAAGAGCAACATACAAGAACAACTTTGGAATCTAGTCATCTCAGATTTAACGATATTTTAACTTCAACCCAACTTGTATAGCAAATTTCCAAATAACTGTAAACAAACATATTTACGAGCTTCTACACAGCATTGGGTGTCAATCCAGTGAGTAATAATTTATTGAAATCCTGCTGGATTGACGTTTTTCCACTTTAGAAGTAACATAACGTTATTCATCTCTAATATTTCTACTCTCTCTTTGACACAAACACACACACAAGTGGCATAATGAAACATGCAACAATAGAGTTTTCGAAAATGTAATTTCATGCAATGCTTTTAGAAACCTCTGACATGCAGCTAAGTATAATAGACGAGTCAAAGCCTTTTGAAATTATTTGGGGAAAAACTACATTGTACAGTAAAGCAAAGTTTAATAGAACCTTTTTAAGTGGGTAAACACTGAAATATTAAAATATGAGAAAAACTAATCTATTGAGAAGTACTGTTTTAATACCAATGAAGTACAAAATATCCTTGGAATGTTATATTGAAACCTTTGAAGATACAAGATTTAGATTTAGATACAGGAGAGAGTTTGAGGAACAGAGTAGGTATTTCTATGGTGTAGCCGTTTGAATTATGCTGTTGGGTTGTTACCATCCGAAATCCATATTTAAATACTATAAATTTAAATAAATACATAAATACTCTGTAGTCAAAAGGGTACAAAAAGCTACAATCAACAAGCGATCATATGTTGTTTCTGCAAAGGACATTTATGATAGATGGTAAAACCCATCATCCGCTCACAAAATCTACCATTTATCATATGTATTTGTCTCCTTCCCATCTTGCTTCATCTCTCTCATCTCCTCTGTTCATGCAGTGAACTCCTAACAGTGAGTGACACATGACATTTGAGGAGTGATAAACATCAAAGAGGCCTAATTCTTACAGAGTGCTACTGCTGGTGTCTCCTGACAATTACAAAACTGTTGTGAAGTGCTGCATTCAGAAAAAACCCACTGCCTTCCTCCGAAAAAGTAGATTTGAAGCACAGACTGAGCACTTAGCATCATAGTGCTGATCAGAAATCGAGAAATGTTGTCCCTACCTCAGATGCTTTCCAGCTCAAAATAGACTTAATTTTCACTTGAGGCAAAAGCAATGCTTAAAGACCACAAATGATGGAAATGAGTGTTGTATGGTGGAAGCTTCATCTTAATGACCAGAGCAGATATCGTTCAGACTGAACACTTATTCTCCAACATGCTGCAGTTTTACAGAAAGGGGAGAAACAGCGGACTTCATACCTGACATCTTGAACATACACTTTTCATTACCAAAGCCATTGACAAAGCATAGGGCAGCTTATTTCCTTGAAACTTCAAAATGAAATCATCTCTGTGTGTAGCTTGAAACAAGGTATTTTCAGTATATTCTCCATAGTAACACTGAATTATTACCATTACCAGGTTTCTCATAATGTGTCACATTTACTGTAAATATTACAAATGTAAATAGTACATCTTTTACATTTCTTGATATACAGTTTAAACTAAACATTAATTACCTTATTTAATTACTCAAATTAAACAAGTCACGACAATGAGAGGGGCAAGAAGAAAAAAAAAACATGAGATAGAAATCTTGCAAATTAATTACACAGATAAGGTAGTTAAGTTAGACAGGAGCCAGTAAGGAAAAAAATGCAAATTGTGTGCAATTATAGGACTGAAATCACGGACAGCAAGATACAAGGGAGTTGCATCCTGCATTGCTTTCATAAATACAGCTATTTCACCCTTCATTAAACACTGTATTACCCTTGTGGCTCTATAAGCTACACAGCAATGAGCTTGTAGCATGTTCCTTCTTCAGGACGGGCCTCCAATACACCTTGCCTGTATTGCAGACATTGCAATTTGTTGTATAATGTTGCATCTTGCATCAGTGAAAATCCTTTCACTTACAACAAAAATATCCCAGGGAGATTAGGAAACTCAATCTGGCTCAATAACAAACTACAGTAGATTATTCCTTCCAGCGCTCCCAGCAGGAAAGCAGGGCCTTTTAAACATTTAAGTCTGTATTGTCAACAGGATCAAGAACCTTTATACTTTTAGAGGTTTAAGCCCCTACCAGATGGTAACAGAAACTGTTATATCATCCATTTTTCAGAGGATTAAAAATGTAGGCTATCTTAACTCTTATGTATGCACTACACATTCATGCAATACAAATTTGATGGTGAGAGACCTCATTAGTTGGTGCAAATCTAAGACATTGATCTTGTCCAGCATCATCAGCAAGGAATTCCATGAACACATTGCCAAATATAGATTACATTAGTAAAGAAAGTAATAATGTTGTTAATAATAATCTTGCTGTAATCACGTGTCTATATTTGTTTTCTGCCTAAAAGCATTGTTTGCGGGATACCAGACTTGATAAGATTACCAGCTTAACATTATTGTAGACCCTTGTATTCTCTTCATTAATGGCCTTTACCTTGGTGTTTGTCTCACAGAGTTATTACAAGACTGAGAGGTGCAAGCCCCCTTGGTGTTTGAAAGAGCATACTGAGCTACTCTGAGTCAGTCTGTTACAAATGACACAATACTGACTCTCATAACAGGCTTCTCCTCCATGAATTATTTCCTTGAACTGAGACCCGCTCAATCACACAGCACACTTAATTAAGTTAAACCAAGAGCAATAAATAAGACGTATGACACATCAGCACTGATGCTTGTCCTCATCCGTTGACAAAAGCAGCGGGTCCCAGGTCAGGCCCCGGCAATGGATGAGTCCAATCATGATGACATACAGTTCAGGTCAGGCCTCGAAAATTGATAGGAAATGTGAATATGATCAACAGCCTGCTGGCAACTCAGGACACCAATTTGCACTATATGCTGAAGATTTAATGCTGCTTTGTGACAAAGAAGCACCAAATAGTGCAGAGATGGATACCTCTTATGCTCTCCCTGCCAAGGATCATCTCTGCATCTGCTATGGCAGAGAAACAGACATCAGAATTCAATCTAGCTGCACCATCTGTTCACAGATATCAGGGCTGTCATTTGATATGGGCTGCCCATCAAGAGTGGGGGCTTCAAGTTCACCTTGCCATCAGAGATGCCTTAGACTCTGGTCTTATAAAATGTGATGGATGAACACTGTAAAGCATCAACTATACAGGGTCTGTCAAGGCCCACCACACAATCACACAGTCTTCTTCACAGGTCTATGAGAAGTTTAGAACCACCAATCAGAGTAAACAGCATAGCACTGGAGCTCTAATCAGGGTTAAAAGGTGAAAACATACCGTGATATACACACGACCGGTTGATTTGTCTTTTCTAATTAATAGCCTAACAGTATCAGCCTAAGATTCTCTTGTCACTGGTTGTTTTTTGTTAGATAAGATCTGACAACAAACAATTTCCAGAGAATCCTACTGAGTCATTATACTTTCAGCGAACCACAACGTCTGAAGTGTAACAAAACTTTTACTTTCTAAGACAAACAAAAATAGAACTGAACTCAAAAGAACTGAAGATGAATTGAAGTGAACTAAACTCAGCTGAAGAGAAAACATAAAATTGAAAAGAACATAGATATTGTTCAAGACAATACAAGAAAAAGACAAATTTAAGTCTTGTATTTTGCTTGCTGGAAACATATATTACCAATAAAAGTGGAATTATTCTGAAAAAATGCACAGTATAGTTTGCTTATAATATGAACTTACATGCAATGTGCAGACTGGACTCTCTGCTGACAATGGTGCCAAAAGAGTTTGATGCCAGGCACTGATAGATGCCAACATCTTCCTCTTTATTCAGATGGCTGATGTGTAAGTTTCCTCCCATGAGAGAATAGCGTGACCCTGGTCTGGGCAGGATGAAAGAGTCATTTAGCTTCCACCTGTGAATGCAAGCACACAACAAAATTACACATACAGAAAGTTTTGGTGTACTGTTTATTGTCATTTCCATGTATCCGTTGTCTGATAATCACTTTTAATAAATTGCCCAATTATTGTAATATAGAGACTACCCAGTATTCTAAACTGTGACTAAACAGCCCTTATTGTGGATGAAGCAAACATTAACAGAAATAACACAGTCTGATGTGCGTTGCAGCAAAACCAAAATTAGTTTAACTGAAATGAGAGGCAATCAGCAAGTCACTTCAAAAGAGTATTCATTCTATTCAAACTTTTACTCACTACAAACAGAAGTCTCACTCACAAATCAAATGCTCTAAATTCCTGACATTTCCTTTTCTTTTCAGTCTGTTTGTCAATCAACCACAGCCCCATGAGGAAGGCCCTTTCACTGTGAATCAAAATCCTCCTCTCTAATCATAGTGATTATCAGACAAGAGGGCTAAGCACCGGGACTGCTCAAACAAAATGGCCACACGCAAAGCACAGAATAACGGTTCTTTTTGATTAAACCTCTTGTTTTGAGTAATATGGGAGTCCAGCAAGTGTGTGTGTGTGTGTGTGTGTGTGTGTGTGTGTGTGTGTGTGTGTGTGTGTGAAAGAGGGAGAGAGAGAGAGAGAGAGAGAGAGAGAGCAAGATGCAATTGCAAACAATCAACTTCTAACTGTACAAGTGGCTTGCTTGATTTGGGAGACTTAATGTTGTTCACTTTGTGTAATTAAGGCTTATGGGCTAAGAAAACCTGCTGAGTTGATGCTCAGTTCAACTAAATGCAGCATCTGACCATTACCTCCTAAATTGTGTAGAGCACAATGCTCAGTTTCTATTTGCTGTGAATTCAAGAAGAGTTCACAACATGAAAAGGATTAAACGCCACTTTGTTTTGCAGAAAACTTTCTAAATGTATTCAGATACAATTTATCAATTCAATAGGTTCTTGAAATTGTCTGCATTCTACTCAGGCAAATTTAGTGTGCAAATTGCACTTTCATTCTCAAACCAAATCACATTCAAAGGGAAAGAAAATAAGAAAAAAAGAGGAAAGTAAACAGACTAAAAAGAAAAGTGACACTTGCAAAAGGAGACTCTCTCGAAACTGCTTTTCATTGTAGAAATAAGGCACAATTAGGGTGAATATTAGCTCCTTGGTCTTGATTAGATTTTCACAGTTCTCTGAAAAAAAGGAAGCTAGAGGTTTCTATTTCTGATTTTCTGCCTCCTTTTTCAGTGGGAAGGATTTAGACAAAGAGAGTAGGAGGCAGGGCTGAAGAAGTGAGGGAATAGGGGGGACATATGCAGCAGAGCAGTGCTCAGTGGCAGATTGGCTGATTAGATTGATTTAATGATTTGGTGTTGCAGCTGGAACAGGTCCAAGAGCTCCAGATGAGACAAATCAAGGGCCATGGTGACAATTTGAAGTAGGGGCTCTATGTGGCAGCGGCCGTTGGGTAGCCTTAGACAAATTAATTTGTCCTTGGCTCCCCTGAAATAGACCTGCCTACATTTGCAGCGGTGAGGAGCCACTCAGCATATGGTGTCCTGCTGCCGAACCTCACAAGGACCCAAACCCCTTTCAAAACCCATTTCCAAAGCTGGCACACATGATCATTGGTTAAAAAAAAAGATAATTGCCAAGGCGATGACAGTCCTATGATGTATGCTGGTTGAACTAACAATGCAGCAATATGTCCATCTGAATATGAGTCCCACCATTAAAAGGGATACAAGTATGATATCATAACAGCTTGTGATCAATCTGAAAATCACTTCTTAATGTGGTATATCAACTGCCACAGTTGGTGGCACTTGCTGTAATTAAAGAGCTAATTAAAGCTAAATTTGATTTGATATGGAGCCGGGCACGCTCTCAGGACTTGAACTCAGAAGGGCAAAAAACTTGCAGATTTGAACTCATAAATTGGTTTTCATTTCAAAAGTAGGACTATTCAGACAGTGAAATAGCGACTGATTGCTTAATAAGTATTCCAGCCGATCCAAGTGATAAGATCTTGTACATTCATTTCAATTTGTGCCCATTAGGCATAACACCAAGGATCTTCAAGCTACATTAACGGCCGCATATGCTGATGTTATGAGGGATCGTTTCAACCTATTACACATTAAATGCTTGGCTTTGCAATTTGCATTTAATTACACTGACGGGAGTACAACAGCTATGTATCCCCATTTGATAGATTATGAATTAATAGTTTATGCGCTTGATGCACTTTAAAGCAAATCATCGTTTGTCATTTGTTTTCATTTGTCATCATTTTAGCGGCAGAGGAATTGGGCATCAATTTGTTTCTAACACAGTCACTGGGGGATCACTGAACCACACAGGGCCAGTGTACAGTCCAACAAGTTATTTAAATCATGCTTATCATGTAGTGATAACCTCCAATAAGATGCCCTGTGGCAACGTCTATGCAGCCTTTGACAGTAGTGTTTTACATAAAATGTCTAAAGGTCTAAAGCAGAGATATGGAAGAAAATCTTCTGCCACTTCATTTCTGGTGTGTGAAACATACTCCACTGGTGTTTATCCTCATCACTCTATCTCTGTCATGATAGCAGCCGAGTTTTGGTGCATGATTCTCTTGGGTCACTTGATCTTTTCAGTGGTCAGTGACACTGATGACAGGAAGCTCTCTAAATGAATTGTACAGCAGATCAATGTCCACTCGCCAATGCAAATATATATTAGACCAACAACTGAGGCCAATTAATTCATCATTCTCAAATTAACCACGACTGACAGGGAAGCTAACTGCTGCAGGCAGTGAGCAGCAGCGAGCCATAATGTCCACAAATACCTAGTTTTCCCTGGGCAATAAATCCAGTCTTGCTTGGGTGTTTTGTGCAAATGTTGAAAGCTCTGGGATATTACCTAAAGGTTCTGTGTAACAAAAACCCAACTGTGTGCATGGAGAGATGCCTGCAGGTCTTACCTGTAGAAGGGTGGTGGGTGTCCCTGGGCCTCACAGCTAAACACCACCTCTCTGCGATTCTCGCCAGGTTGAAGGGGAAACACCACACTGCCGGGTTGTTTGGTGAACACAGGCCTCAGCAGGACTCCACTTCCTGGGTGGAGAACCAACAAAACTAGATCAGCTTTGATGTCCTGATTAGCCTGAAAACACTTTTAACATTTTTCTAGCTAGCAAGCAGATATCGAAGGCTTACAGAGGACAGAAGCAAGTGGAAAACAGTGCTAAACAAGAGAAGGGTGAATCGCTATATCTGTCAGCCATGTGAGCAGAGCATGAGCATTTTTCGTATCAGTCATAAAAAGTTGCTATATCCCTGAGGTACTGCATAATCAGCTGCAACCTTCATGAAACTTTAAAAAGGACCTATTATGCTCATTACCAGCTCTATATTTTTATTCAGGGACTCCACTAGAGCAGCTTTGCATGATTCAAATTTCAAAAAACTCTTTATTTATCTTACACTGGCCCATTATGCAGCCCCTCAGTTCAGCCTCTGTCTCTTAACAGGCAGTCTTAGCTCCTGTCACTTTAAGACCCTGCTCTCAATGAGCCTACTGTTCTGATTGGCCAGTTTCAGGAAGCCTGTCGAGGGGCAGCCGTATCAGAGTCACGTTAAGTTACTATTGATGAAAACCTAACATTTCCTGCTTTTGCTGTTTCACATTAAAAGTTTTTAAATGATCAAATAACTATTGTGAGGAAATGAAACGTGTTCACCACCGAATTAGCAGAGCTTCATTAGCGGCACTATTATTCAATAAAAACAGTACAAGCAGAAACAGTCACAGTGATGTTTTATGAGGAGCTGCAGATGACCAGCACACCTCCAACAGGTAAACAGCTTATTTTACTTTACCCTGCTGTGTAGTGGAAAACACAGCATGCCAGCACGACTCAAGTCATGACTCGGTGTGACTACCCCCAAAACAATGGAAAAACAACATAATGTTGGCAGAGCGGAGCAGTAAACTGGCACACTGTGCATGGAGCATATGAAGAAATCCAGCATGAGCTGACCTGGGCTCGGGCTGAAAGTAGAAAAAGCTGTCAGAAACCAAGCGTTCAGAGCAGTCTGAAGCCGGTGCTTTTTGCTAACAGAGATTACTTCTACATATGTTTACCTTATCATTTGAAACTTTGACCAAGTTTAATATGAACATCGGATATTGTAACATTATATATACACATATGACTGAAGAAAATCATAATAGGCCCCTTTAATGCAAACATCTGAATGGCACACTGAGTTGCCACTATGCTTCAGTACAATTTCATCTAAACCCTTCGAACTTATCACCATCTTCCCAGGGAGTGAAATCTGAAATAAAATGTCACAACAAATACTACCAGTAATATGGTCTCATTTTAAATCAGCCCTCTCATTTGAGCCAACAAAATGGTGCCCTTTGCAACTCAGACAAAGAAAAATGCCTATAGTTTCCAAGTTAGGGGAAAAATACTTGAGAGAGGAGTTGTTTTTCTTCTTGAAATACAAAATCAAAACTAAGTCTTGTGCTCTTTCTAAATATTGTTCTGAGGAGGTGGAACACTAATAGCTTTTTCCCAATATCATCCAAACTATGCATTATAACTTTTAATGCAAGCTTTCCATGATATAACAAATAGCCAGTACTGCCTGCAAATCTCTTTGAATTACACTTTTACAGTGCTTTTGCATATATGCACTGTGTGTACACTGGATATTATTATCATAATTACTCATCATGTGGTGCTCTGCAAGGAAGACATACTTTTAAATATATAATATATGCAGCACAGTACATACATCAATACAATAAATTCCCTAAGTGATATAACAGAAATGTTGATTCATTGCATTCAGAAGAATAATAAAACCAAAAAAAAAGGAACACACACAAAACACAAAGACAGCATCATGTCTAGTGTGACATTCCCTTCCTAGTTAATTATGAAGGTACAATAGTGAATGCATGTTATGCAGGCAAGACCCACAGTAATTCTGTAGCAAACGAGTGACCCATGGGGTAGTCAAAACTTCATTGGAATAAACATTTCTCTCCGCAATGGAAGGGGAATTCATTTGGATTTGTCAGAAGGCATTTGCATTTCTGTAATGGCATAGAAGTGGGAAGAATCTGTAGGTAGGATAACTCATTTGTATGAGAGGCAGGTATCCTTTACAAGTCTCTGGAGCCCTGAGAGTACAGGTTTATCCTCAAGACTCAAAATAACTCTCTGAGAGGGTGGAGATGTTTGACAAGGGACCTTGTACACTGATTGTTCCTCTCCACAAGGATAAACCTCTCAGAAAGTTACACAGAATAAAATCTGCCTAATTATAATCTTTGTTAGATGAAGCGTGTCCCTCGAAACAGCGTTGAGAGATGATTGATTACCAGAAGACACTTCTTATACAGTTCATATTCAAACACAAATCCTCACACTTGTTGTATACAAACTTTCAAGGATGATAGAGCCTGCTGTAAACATGAAATGAATCATTGTGCCTTATTAAATTGATAAATGATTTCAGTTATCAAGTCATCAACATTTACATTCAGCATCATTTTGAAAAATGCTTAAATTTGGGCTATTCAGCAGGCAGCCCGGAAACGTAATCCAACCCTTCAGTTATTAATTAATACTTTGAGTCAAAGCAATAGAAAGTCAGAACTCAAAGACAAAGCATTAAATTAACAATAATTCGGTGGTATATACAGTACCAGTCAGAATTAAATTTATTTTTTAATTTTCCACAAACAGAACAGCATCTTTGTGTTTGTTCCAACATGTGTTATTTGATGTTATAAGTTCTCCAACCTAAATAACCTTACCTAAATAAGATTACTTTAACCTATATGTAATCTTGCTTGCTCTACAATTTAGCAACTGTATATTACTGTTAAAAAGTATGCCATTAATTGATTATGCATGCTACAGTTTATCACAGAAAATAATGTCAAAACTTGATGATGCTACAAAACCCAAAGAGATTTAATCAACAATATAGTTAAGCTTTTAACAGTATTCATTCACATTTGAAGGAGTAACGTTGTTTTGTATGTATATTTGGCACAATTTTAATGAAATTTCACTTCCAAGTCTGGCAATTACAGCGACAACAGCTTTATGTAAAAAAAAAAAAATTATTATATTGAACTATTGAAGTAACCACTGTTTTTCTTAAAAGCTGCTTCATTTTTTAGGGTTGTTAAATACAGCAGTTTTGTATGACTAAATGAATGCGTGGAAACTGGAAAAAGAAAATGCACTGCTCTGCTTCATGCTTAACTTAATTTTATGACCTCCTGATTAAGAATGTGTGGGAAAAAAATTGTTTTTGAGCGCAGTGAGTGATTCATGGTGCTTATTTAATGCGTTGGACCTCTCACTTATCACTTGTGCCCTGCTGTTGCTACACTTAAAGCACAAACAACTGTGTACGCTCAAAAGAACATCTTGCATTACCCCTCCTGCAACCACAAGCAAACACCCTCAACACACTGAACCATGTTTGTCAGACTTTATTTGCATAACCTTGGTGTGTATTGCACTCAATCCCTGAGTGGACTGCCGTACGCAAACGTAACTCAATATTCAATTAATGGGAAATTAATCAACAAAGATATTTGGAAGCCCGTACGCTCAGTCATGGCAGCGCTGAACTGACCTGATCTTTGGCAGCACCATGGCAACTGTTATTATAATGGTGAATAAGTGTCAGAATAATGAGAGGGGATTGAGCTCCGGGGGCTGTGCCTAGGGCGTCAGTTCAAACTGATGCAAACTCTCTGAAAGTCTTTCGTTGCCCTAACGGGAATGAATAAGTAAGAGGTGGTAGGGAAAAGCGGAATAATTTTAAGCCTTGCTTTCTGGTAATCAAACATTGAGGTGTTACACACTACACCAGTCAGCTCAGCCTGGAATCCACCAGCCAAGAACATGAAAGGATTTTTTTTTCCCAGGAAGATTTCATTTTGGTGGCATAGTTGTTGGCTTGACCACATCATGGCTGCATAATGGAAATACATCAAGCCAAGAAATGAAAGTTTAAAATTTAAAATCAACACGAAGACTCTAGGTGACATATTGTTAGCCGGTTAAAGATCTAAGAGGGAGTCAAGAAATCCTGTTAAAACCAGAATGTCAGAATCTGATAGCAGGTCCAGCACTGAGCACCCCTGAACACAGAAAGCAAAATGATGAAAAAGTGCTCTATCAGAGAAGTGCACTGATCCAGAATCCTAACAGGAAGTTGACTGCACAATGCCACAGGACAGAGATGGAGGTCATTATGAAAGGGTCTTTATGAAAAAAATAGGCCGCCTCCACTCATATCTGTCACCTGCTGCCAGATGGTAATATGTGCAGCCGTTTTACTGAGACTCCTCAGACAACACAAGACTCAGCATCGTAGCACAAGTGGAAGGCAGAGGGAGCTGTTTTGGAGGCTGAAATAAAAACTAATCTCAAATTCAATACTAGCTGACAGCAAATGAATTCCTCCAGCTTACCTCAGCATGAATAAACAGGCACATGGGGAGACGGCTGTGGGGGAGGTATCGGTCGTTTGTGAGGTCCCAAATCCATTCGTTTCAGCTCAGGGTTTTATGCATCAAATAAAAAAAGCCAATCTTGCCTTTTAAAGCATCTTTCCCCTCTGTCCAGCCCGATAAGGTACACCTTTAAGGTCTCTCATTCAGGGGCAGCAAATGTTACTCCAGAGCAGAGAGAAGGTTTGGGTTGATTTGAGAAAGGTTCGATCACATTTTGTCTTGATACTTGAAATATTTGTGGGACCTATTTTTCAAGGTCCTTGAAAAACAGAAACATTGAACTTTAAATATTTAAACAATTAATATTATAACACTTTACCAGAAAAATACAAAAGTAAAAATAGTTGAAAGAGATGGCCACATTCTTGTGACTCCAGTACTATTGATGTAGTGAGGAGAAATATTAGAGACACATAAAAAGAAAAAGCCAAAGAGTCAGTCTAATACAAAATGTTCCAGGCCATACTTTCCTGCTATGACTATCAGCTTGGGTGTACTGTACTGCAGACTCTCATTAATTAAGTTGATTACATTTTCATCCACATAGTCCGAGAGGAATGTGGCCAACACATTTCCAACCATTATCCAACCACGTCACACCATTCTCTAGTTAATCAAAGCTAGTGCATCTGAAATTCAATAACACCCCTTGTATTGAGGGTATCCAATGTTCACAAGGGAAACACAGAATTGATTAGGTCCAACTCCACATGTGTGAATGGCAAATTAAAGCAATTTTTTGTTGTTGTTGTTCTTTCTATTGAATGTCTACATAAACCCAGGAACATATTGCTTCTGAGACTGCCATTTGTCATCTAATTGTAGTAATATCCCTACCTTTTCCTTTCCAAGATTGGTGAGAAGGTTATTTGTCACTTACCAGCTACCATGGTCTACACTAATGGAAGCATTCATCATGGTTTAAACCTGTACAGTAATGTTCCCGACCACAGTAACTTACATAATGCCTGATTTGGCAATCAGTGGTTTTCATTTTTCTTGACAACACAGCGTACCATACAGAGTGGATTTATTTACTTTGTAAATATTTCTTACAAAATGTAACATAAACCCAAGAATACTGTTAATAGGTTGTGAAACAAATCCATCATACACACACTTTACACCCTCTGACTAAACTAATATATATGTGACGATGATAATAAATGTATAATTCTTTCTGATAAATATACTCTATATAGAGAATAATTACTGTCATGTCTTTGGCACTATGTAAGATAATACAGGCAAAATGTTCATATTAATGTAATTAAAAATTACTGACTGTAAATTTCAGCATCAGGAGAAAACAGGAGTAAAACTGACACATGCCAATAAAAGCAGCTCACAGCTGTGCTTCAGGCTATTGGATGTATCCTGTCACAAAAATGTGTTCCTGTTTCATTGATAGTGACGTATTTACAAGAAATAATACACAGTGCAGATTAATTATTATGGATCTATAATTAAAGGTACACTGTGTATGAAAACACATTTAAAATGGATGATATTTCATTCCTGGGTGAAGCGAAAATACAACCAGCTACGGGAGGAAGATTCAATGGGGAATATTCCACATCTTCACATATACAGAACTTCAAAGATGCAATAAAATCCTTGCTTAAGGATTCCTAAAAGGCTTTGCCATGTTCTGATGAATCAATGAGGTAAGTCTATATTTGAAACTCCAGTCATCTCTGGGATGCACACATGGGGGTACAGAGCAGAGAGCAAAGTAAAAGTAGTTCTAGGAGATTATATTGCTGGCCAGAAGCAGCTCTTCATTTTCACTGGCATATCACTAAGACATGAAGCTGCTTTAAATGAACAGTGGTGGTGCTAAAATTGTAACGTCTTGTATTTATTTATTTAGAGTGAGCTGCTGTGTTCTGAACTGTCACATTAAGGCTTACAGGTTTCCAGCAGCACAACAAGGGTGACATATGGAAATTTTGATTTTCTTACACAGCAAAGATTAATCGTAGCACGACTGCTGTGCCAAACCACTTCAGATAAGCATAATGAAAACTCATTACAGCTTTGTTGAATATTTAGTTCTGATTGGCCTATAAATATAGTCTAATATGAGTGATTTCTGAACACTAATCATCTATTCATATCGCTCCACTTTCAACAATTCCTGGAGATTGATCATCAAATGAAACATCAAGACCAGGTGCCAAAAATGCATTACTTCTTTGAAACTGTACAAAACCACTGAACAAACCATGAAAGATTTTTCCAATGTTAACTCTGAATTATTCTGAGAGCACAAAACACTTGATTGTTGGTTAGAGCCCTGACACAATCTTACTGGATATGTTTACATTTTGGTTTACAGTGCTGCTAAATTGTAGCCCTTCAATACCAACTACAGATGTTTCTATGATTTCTCTCCTGCCAATTATTTTTAAGCAGATGTTTGTAAATTCATCTGAGCTTCTAGTAAAAATTTTTAGACTCAATACTTTGCATCAAGTGATTTATATTCTTGGCAAAAAGCGCGCAGCAAGTTTTATTTTCCTTCTTTGATATATATTAATGTATTTTGAATATTGTAGTGTGTTAATAGAATTGAAGTTCTCCCCAAATAATGATTTACTTTCTAAAAGTAATTTTACATAATGCACCATTGTGAGCATGCAACTTGGCTATGACTGTGTACAAAATCACTTCGGTCATATGGAGACTGTTGATGCAATGCTGGAAGTGACTTGCTGTACAAAGGTTATCTGTATCTGTGTGGGGCAAACCACATCCAACCCTCCCTCAAAAGCCTCCTCTCTACTCCCTTGCTCTCTCTCTCTCACTCACTCACTCATTCAAAACAAACACACGTACAGCGCACACCCTTGCCTCAGGCCGCTCAGACCCTCGGGGAGGAATGGGGGGGGAGGGCTGGTTAACTCCCGATGAACTTGCTATGGGAATGATTTCCCCTTGGTCCCTCCGCTCTCCCACAAAAAAAACCCACTCCCAACCTACCAAGAAGCACCTATCAAACACCCTCACACTATGCTTTCTCTTCCCAGTATTGTGCTTCTGCATACTAAAATGCTCATCATGTCTTTCTCAGAACACAGAGACTCTGGAGGTCTATCGTTATATTGCGCCATACTTGTCTTGCAAGCAGAGCATATGTAATGTAGCCCCATACTGAATATTAATGCTTGGTTACTCTGTGTTACCAACTGTGAGTGTGAGCCTCAAGAGTGAGGCAAGGGCTTTGCAACACAATGCTTTTCAGAAACGATTTGCCCTGTGTTCCTTTGTTAAACACTAATTTGCTTTGAATAGATAACTCTGAAACTCAGTTTCTGCACCTCATGATTGCAAGAGTAAATTTTGCAGCTGGGATCATGTATGCAGCACAGACTGCAGACTTGAATTGTCTCCTTGAAGCTTGTCCTCAGCCTGTTTGTCTGAGATCAAAACTCTGTCAGGTTTGTGGCAGGATTTCCGCTGATGTTGAAGACATTCATTCGTCTGTGTATTTAACAGAATGGTTAAGTAGGACATAATATGTGATCCAGACTTGTGGTGTAGATCCTAATCCCGTAGTGAGTCACAGTTCCCTGAGGAAAGCCTCATTAGACATCCACTGATGTGTATTGGATTTAGTGATAAGTGGTGCTAATTGCCATGTAGGCAAATTAGGTGCTGACGTACTGTTGTGCTTTTGAAAAGAGGTGCGCATGCACAAACACACAGTGACAGACACAGTTATGAGTGCACACACACACGCATGAACACTAATTATTTTAGGTCCCAGCTGTGAGGAGGGGCTGCTGATTTGGAACAAGGCAACATGAAAGATTAC
Organism: Thunnus maccoyii; assembly: GCF_910596095.1. Classification (NCBI taxonomy): domain Eukaryota; kingdom Metazoa; phylum Chordata; class Actinopteri; order Scombriformes; family Scombridae; genus Thunnus; species Thunnus maccoyii. The sequence continues at coordinate 14,024,011 of NC_056536.1, forward strand.
TCATTCCTCAAGATACTGCGCTCATGCGACAAAGCCCTTATTCATCTTCTTCTCAGCTTCAGACTCTGACATTCTGAAGAGAACTAGCATTTGACCCTGAACATTTTGTAAGGGAAGAAAATTAGGTCTCTCATTAAAGGCAAGATCAATGACAAGATTTCTGTACTACTACCAGTGCAATCTCAATTAGAGTAACAATTGAGGTGCTCTTTAAAATGAATGACTGCACATTCAACTGCTAGATAGAGACTGTCTTTCAGAGATAGAAACCTTGCTTATTCTTTTCCAACTGGATTCAATGCTAGTAAAAAAGGGATAGCTACTATGCACAAATAAAGAAATGTTGATTTGCTGCCTTGAGCCACCAATGAAAAGGAACGGCGTGAACTTCTCTTACAATTTCTAGAATTGATAGAAAGCTTTGGGCACTCTTTGCCATAAAACCTTTTAGTTTTCCTTTTTACTTTCAAGTGCCATCTGTTCTGTATGCCAAGTATTCATCACAAAAAAATCTATAAATAACAATTCTTTTCCAGTATGCTAACAACATTAAAAAAAAGTGCATGTTTGGGAGGCTTACCTGCCAGGCACTCCACCAATGACAGTAGCAGTATAAGTTTCCATAGCAACTCCATTTTAATGGTCTCAGGTCAATACAAGCTCACATCCAATCACAGGTGTGTAGAATCCTGGCTTTGTCCTTTTCAGCACTTTCACCGTTCTTCTGTCAAATGAAAGGGAAGGAGGGGGAAAAGCCATTAGACATTCTGGTCACTGGTCTCATCTGATGCTGTTATTTCACACGGACAATAATTGTCCATGTTTGCCAGGCAATTACTTTTATGATGTACAACATGAGAGGAAAAAATATCAGTCACGTCCTAAAAATCAAAGTCTTTTGCTAATACATTTAATCTTTGAAAACACTCAATTTTAAGGTGATATTTAAAATCATCTCTGTTTTGAAATGCAGACAATGGTAGTCTGGATATAGTGTATATCTGTTAGTATAATCAAGAAACCGCTCTGTCTCTTGCAAACACAGAAATGATTTGTTCAAGCAAAGCACTTACAAAACACTTGTGCTGCAGAGTTTGCTTAAGTGTGCTTAACACTGCATAATAGGGATCATGTCTGCAAGAAAAAAACATAAAGGGATTTCTTGCTTGTACTGAAACCTGCTGAGACAAAACAAAAAGCAAGCTGGTTGTCAGACACATGTAATAAAGCACTGTCCTGGCTCCTCGAATTCTTTTGAGCTGGAGGGATTATGTATTTCTGACATAAAGAGCTGACTGTACCCAGCGCAAAACCATTTCTGGTCCCCCGGGAGACTCACACAATTGATTTTCTCAAGGACTAAACCGTAATTTATCCCTGCTTAGACTCAAATAAAGTCCCCTAAAAAGTGTGAACTGATAATGAGACGTATTCCTCCTGTCACAGATAAACAGTGATGTATTTATTTGTCTAAATACTCAAACATGTTGATAGCTATGATCATTTCTGATAAATCAGCGCATAAATGTTTGCATGTGATGGGCTGGTTATGGAGTGAGAAAGGATGAAGAGAGGAAATTAGCCATTGTCTTTGCTCAAACTGACTCTCCTTGGTACATTTAACTGACTGATGGCACATTTTTCTCTGATTACACACCATCAGCCTACTGAAATAAATGAGAGGAAAAAAATTAATAAGAGCGTACAGTGTAGTCTATCAAAAAGCAAGTGCCAAAAAAGCAGAGACAACTGAAAGATTACACTTTTATAGTTACTCAGTTATCTGCACACCTCTTATCTTTGCACCACTGAAAGGCATGACAGAGCATACTGATGCTTATGCGAATATATCAACTGTGTTCCTGACACATTCGCCTACACTACTCTCCCTTCTGAGTGTACTAAACCATTAAAGGCAACACTTTCCCTCCATAAATCTCATTATGGAGATTGGGTTTAGAGTGTCATCTTAGTTCCAACTTATCTTGCAGTTATTAGGATGCAAATGTCATGAGTAAATGTTGGCTTTTAATAATAAAACAGAGAGACTTCAAATCCCTTTTTGTGCTCCTGGATATTTTTGGAGTGCTCCTCCTTTGAGGGAATAATTGTGGGAGATGCACTGAATAAATTATTTCATACAACGTGTTTAAAAGAGAAAAGAGGAGCCTAGAAATTCAATAAAACTTTAAATTCCAACTTCACACTTACACCATGATATTAACATGTCTGGCTAACATCTATCACTTAAACGTACACTAAATTTAACAAATCATCAAGTTTGATTTTGACTTCCTAAGTAAATACGTCACCTCAGGCTGCAGATTGAACTGTCAAATTAACATTACACTTGCAAATATTGCTTCATGTTTTCCAAAACTATTCAAGTAACTGTTTTGTCAGCCATGTAAATGTTTGCCACTATGGTCATCTAAAATTAATTTATCCTGCCTTGACAGCACCACGAGCAAACACAACCAGAAAAGTGTGAACTATTGAGACGTCCCATTCATAAAAGCAGGTATCTGTTAGCCTCTACCAGCAATCTCTTGATCTCTATTCCTCAGCAAGCCCTGAGACACAAGACATCAGACAGGGTGGTTAGTGGGAGGGGGATAAAAGACAACCTTTTGATCCAAAGAAGCTCAGCACTAAGATGATGGCTAGGGGATTTGGGGAGTGTCCGTGGCAGTATTTGACTTCTTCTTCAACACAAATGAATTACGCCTGTGACCTTAAGTGGTAGTGACAAGGCCAATGACTGACTTTCATCCCAAATTGATTCTCTCATTTGTTTGCCGTATGAGATGCAAGTTAATGATAGGAAAGGCTTTCAAACTTTGCCTTTCAAGTCCCACCCTCTTTCATGTCTGTGGAAAAAGCCAATGGTTGAAAAATGAAATATGATCAAGGCTGGAACGACAGTCATGACCTAAACATTTCCTGACCCAATTTGTACAAACTCAACTGTATTTAAATGTAACACGACGACAATGAATTCAGCCTTTCCTACCACAAATGCAGATGATGTAAATGGCTAATAACATGCAATAAATGACACGTTTACATATTTTCTTTCTTTTTCAGTAATGATTCAACCACTGCCGACCCTGTGATGGGCATGCTGTATAGAGTACAACATTACCCGTGTGAAGAGTCTCATCTTCCAAGCTGTGAAACTGACATTTCAGCTCAAGTACTTAAACAAACTTGTCAGTTTCTAAAGGAAACATAAATAGTATCTGCCAAATTCAAAAGCTTTGACATTAGTTTACCAAAAGCTTGCCAAACCGTGATGATAGATGATGAGAGATGCAAACATTTTCATTAGATCTAAGTCATGAGATGAGAGATCTGCAAAATGTCAGGTGCAACTCAGAGATGTCATCTCTGACTCTCATGATCTTTGGGTAAAATTTCCATAAATATTTAGTTTAAAGGAAAAATTTGCAAAATACCCAAATGTCATGTTAACATAATACCAAAATCATGATGTCCGCTGTTATATGAAGATTATATGAACGCTGAAAATTAATCAACAACAAATTTTATAATTAATTTATCGTAAAATGTATTAATGAATCAGCCAAAGTACCACACATTTGCTCGTCCCAGCCTTTCAAATGTGATGATTGCTGCTTTTCTCTGCCCTTAAGGAAAATGTGATTTGCATTTTTCATTAGTTTCTGCCTTTTTACAGAGTAAATTAATCAATTAATGATCAGTCAATCAGTTCCTTGTAGTAACTGTCAGATTCCATTCCCAGGCGTGGTAGTACAGGGACTTCATCTAATCACATGGAATCAATGGCATGTAGCAGGCAGCAGGAAGTTAGGATGTAAAACTCTGTGCTTTATTTTATTTGACTTTTGAGGAAATTCAGCTGCTTTGAGGGAAGCTTTGGATTTGTGGAGACAAAGCACTCATCCAAATTTCAGTGTTGTCAAAGTGACACCTCTTTTCCTCTTCTTCTCTGACAGCACCAGCTGGAGTTGATAAACCACAGATTGTAGTTCAGTCAGCCACAGAAGCTGACAGTGATGGCAGTTGATTCGACCCTCTCCACTACAACCGATCTCTCCACTGCTATCAATTTTTCAGGGCTCAAAAATGTATTAATAGAAGGGTACTCCAGGTCCCTTTGGTTGAAGAGTCCAGATGAAGATAAAATTCACACTAAAATGCATGAGCACCCCACACACACACACATACACACACACACGCCCGAACCCCCCCCCCGAGCTCTGAATCATGAATGAGACCAGACTCCCACACTCCGCAGAAACGAGACAAGACCAGGAAAAATGGCATACAATGCTGCATCTTTAATCACCTGAGCTGTGACTTCACTTGATCTGCAGACACCAGCTCGATCAGTGTTTTCCTGCATGTGAGGCTCATCTCACGGCTCTGAGTGCCTCCAGTCATTTAAAATTCATTTTCTGGTGGTGCTCGAGTTGAGACTAGTAGTAGCAGAGAACGTGAAATTTCTCCCTAATCCTGCATATTTTGATTCACCGCAGACATGAATCAAAGATTTACCAAGCAGCTCCGTGGAAGAGTGGCAGCGATAATGATATCAAGTCCTAATCAGATGATAGTATTTTACAGTTATGAGCCTCTTTACTCTAAATATTTAATCATTAAGCCAAGTACACACAGGAATAAGACAGCAATTAAGATTTTTCTTTTTTTTTTTTTTTTTACTGTGGGAGCGATCTATACATTGACCAAGACTATACTGCTGTTTTTTGAAGTTCTGAAACAGTTTTCTTTTTCATTATTGAACTGACATTGTCCTCGCTCTATGTTAAGTAGGTCTCATAAATGTTTGTAGCCTCCTGTACAATTTTAACATGAAAAGAAAGGCAGTACTTCCAAAGCTATTTTGAAGCTTCTGCTAACACTGATTGTAAACATTGAACTCAGGGTAATTTTCAAGCTACACAGAGATGACGAAGCCACAAAACCTTTACTTCCTCCTGCCAATCTTGCTCTTCTATAATCTAGGCACATATAACCAATATGCTCAAAACTTTGTTGAGCTGCAGCTTTTATGTGTGCCAACGCATTTTTTTTCTTCTTCCTCACAAATGGCACACTACGGGAGTCAAGGAAGTGCCAGCGTATTCCCTAGCCAAGATACTACCTCAAATAGTGGCACAAGACAAAGAGACTAATGGTGTTTTGATCTAAGCACACAAGCCGCAGGCATGACATAACACGTGCCAGCTTCTTCATTTCTCCAGACCGCACCGGGGGCGCTCCACGAAAGCGCTCATCCCGATCTCCCCTGTGACAAAGACAACGGAGTACGTTGAAAGGTTCTTCCTGCTTACACGCATGCTCCAAGCTCCAAGTTTTAGCATAATGGACCTAGTATATGATAATAATTTACGCATCATTATATAAAAATGCATGAAAATTCAGTTAGAAAGTTTCTCAACACCCTTTATCCCTATATATATATATATATATATATATATCACGTTCCCTGCTACTATATATATATATATATATATATATATATATTATATAGCATTATTGATTAAATGGTTAAGTCTCAAGCAATGCGCCCATTGTAAATACCCTAAAATAAGTAATAGATGTGAGTGAATTGATAAATGGTTGTAACCTTTTGATTTCATTGCTAATAGCCGAGATGTAACTGGGATGGCCTAGATTTTAATCACTCTAATTAGGCACCTGCAGCCAGCATACTGTGTATTTGTCTTATAACTGATGCTAGCTCTGGCTGAATGCGTTTTTAGGCACAAGTGGGTGACAATTCCACCGCACCTGCCTTTACCAAGCCACTAATTAAGGATCCCATTAGGATTTTAGAGCCTGCCAATTAATAGTTCCTTAAATACACAGATTTAGATCTTTGGTGGAACACCTTTCTGTTATCATGGGAGGCAATTTTAAAGCCCATGATGGAGGTAAAAGGCAAGCAGTTGTTACTTTGAGGAATAGAAGATCATCTTATAAACAAAAAAACTTCACTGTCAGTTAAGCACGATGGCTTAAGGCATTTTTGGAAACACTCTAATCACAAAAATCTGGCAAACTGTATCGTAGAGATGAGTGTAAACTGTGGCCCAATGCCAAACTACAGTATGTAGCACATATATGTTCCTACTGCACTGTCTTGGCAGTTACTACACAACAAGTTTATGAACTTTCACACTGTGTAAAGTCAAGAAGTAATACAAGACGATGTACAGTATATCAAACTACAACTTGCAGATTCTGCTTTAAATTTCAGAAATAACATTTTTTGTCCAGTGTGAATGCACTGCCTCCTCTGTTAGGATTAGTATTTAATATGTAATTTCATCAGTTGTTGAAAGACAAACAAAGAGGAACTTGTTTGCTGCATGTGCCTCGTTACAGTGTCAAGATCTAGAAAAGCAACGTCCCATCCATTTCTCAGTTTACTCACACTTAGTCCACCTAGAAAATAGGCAAGCATATGATCCACATGGATTTGTATTGCTGCTGTTCAACCTACATATTTTGTAGAAGAGAAGAAGAATTTTATTAATGCATGTGCATTTCAGTAGGTTCCTCTGAACTATATCTGTCACTGTCACAATTGTACTCAGTTGAATAAATTATATAGATTATATAGCTTAGCTCTGCAGCACAACAAAAGCATTTTGTTATTTTTGAACATAAAGAAAAGGATGAACAGCAGAAGCATAAAAACTGTAGCTCATCCTACTATCTATGCTTACCTGTTGTGCTCTAAAATGCTGGGGGAGAAAAAACATCCCTACTTATATCAAAATGCACATAATTTTCCCTTGCATCAACATTTACCAGAGCTGTTCCTCCACTTCTCATGCAGACCAGGTTCCACTCTATGACTACTATAAACTTCATGTTCCACCCACCTCCTCTCTCTGAGACAGTGACATCATCAGAAACGTGTCCAGCCATAAGCACACTTCCCCAAGGAGATGTGTAGTAGCTCTACATTTCCAACCACTTGGATACAAAAAGGTAAGAGGAGTAACACTCCAAAGCAGTGTTTAGAGTAGAGAATTAAACCTTAGCTTGTGGCAGTAGCAGTTATGCCTAGGGAACATCCAGATGGCACCATGTCAACATGAAACTAAACCCAGTGCTTACAACACTGAGACTTCCTGCTGAGAGGCAAAATAACACAAAATGTCAAAAAGGTTGCCATAGGAAAGAGTTAAAAGCCAAAAGAATCTATTCTCAGCCACCCCTTAATTAATAGCAGAATCATCATGTGCAAGGCAGCTCCTTCCCAAACATATGGACACTTGATATCATGAGAATCAATATTTCCAACGCAGTGGCACGCTTAAGGACTTTAGACAATCTGAACGGCAATCAAGCTGGAAGCTCGGTGCAATCAAAGCAAGCGAGAGATGATGAGCCCGGATTCAGCCCAATCCCCTCTGTTGATCACTGACAACAAATGACTTCTGCCAGAGGTTTTAAATGAGCCTGGATTTGATAAGTGAATGTGTGCCGCTCTTATAGAAAACATGCATGGTGTGATAGCCGTGGCAATTAAAGGACACAGATAATTTTATTATCTCTAATGGCTTATATGGAAATTGTATAACTCAACTATGAATTGGGACACTAGGATTTCAAACCAGTTCGTTCTTCTGAATTAATGCACGGCCATAAAATGCATGGAGACAAATATATGCCTTGACATGTAGGCTACAATTACACGCTGCACGTTGTAATAACTGTGCGCTGCCTACCATTGCCTGTGATAGAAATAAAAATGGGCATGCATAGTCTAAAAAAAAACACAGAACAGGACAACCTATATGCTTATATCTTGCGGTGAATGTCTAAAATATTAAGTTTGACACTATTTTAGCTACTATAATTTTCTTCGAGGCCAGAAGTGGAAGTAAGAAGTGAGAACAGCCTGATGATTGCACAGACAGAAAACAAGCGGGGAATATTGAAAATAAGGGTTTTTAACATTATACACTAGAGAAAAGCAAATAGTTGTAATTATTTACCTGTTTACGTCCCCTGCGGTGTTTGTTGGTGTTTATCCCTTCTCGGATATCCATGTTACACCGCGCATCTCCTTCACTCCTTCAGCCCAGCAGCACGCAGCATCGAGGCGACGGCGACAGTGAAGTTCGTCTCTTCAAAGTGCGGATGTCGCTCTCGTACAAATGGCCCCAAACTCTTTCTCTTTCTAATATGGCTAACCCGAGCCCTTGTGTTCACTGTGTCTACTCCCAGTGCCACCGCTGTTGTCAGTACCCTGGTTTTTCTCCAGCATCAGCCCAGTCCTCCGTTGTCTCCACTTCAATCCCCGGCACGTTCATTTAGGACACACCGGCACTCCTGTTCGCACCGCCGCCGGTCTCCTACGAACCAAACCCGCAGCGGTTGCCTCAAACAAGGAGGTCTACGTTTCGTGGGTCTTTACATTTCACTGTATGAATTAATTTTTAGGGGGCAGAAAGTGTCCACGGTCTGGCTGACGTCGTGTTGAGCCTGACACGTCCGGGCTCGCGCAAAAGGATAAGGACTGTACAGTAGTTGCCTGCGCGCGCGGCGGTAGTGGCACATGGGACATCGGAGGTGCATTTACAGTAACCTACTCGTCTTATCCTCAAACTGGCACGAGAACTCACCCTATAGAAGACCTTTCATATCTGAAGACGCTTGAGAATATTTGTTTATTCCCACTCATTAAAGTATTAAAAGGTCATTTTCTTCCAGTGTTTCAATCAGAGATAAATAAAAACATGTCATTTTATTATCAGAGGCTACATTTGTGAGGGAAAAGAGTGACTTATAGGCGTATTTTAATTGCTTACCACTATCAATAAATGTTAATATACTTATATAAAACAGGCAAAATAATGCACGGAGGAGCTAAAACTCTGAAGTTACAGTAGCAGTAGCCTGCCTACATTAAAGTAAACTCTTCACACTGTGAACTGTATGCTCTTTACAGTGGTGGAAAGTAAGTCAGAAGCACACATTAAGTCAACTGCTGTACCTCCTGTAAGTACAATTATGAGGCACATGTACTTTACTTTACTCAGTTATTTCCATTTGCTTCAACTTTATACTTCTACTCAGCTTTAGTTAGTGTATGAATTTTCATACAAATCACATTATCAGTTTGTAAAATACTTGTTATAGATTAAGGCTGCAACTAATGATTATTTTCATTATGGATTAATCTGCAAGTTTTAATTAGTCTGCCACTTTTCTCAATTAATTACTTAATTATTTGATCTATAAGATAGTGAAAAATGTCCATCACATTTTGTCCTTGGTGACCTCTTCAGATGTCTTGTTTTGTCTAACCAATAAGCAAAACCCCAAAAGATAATCATATTACACTGATATTAAACAGAGAAAAACAGCAAATCTTTATATTGGAGAAGATGGAACCAGAAAATGTTTTGCATTTTTGCTTAAAAATGGCGATTAATTGCTTAGAAAAATAGTCACCAATTGATTTTTTTGTCAATCATTTAATCTATTATGTAAATTGCTACAGCTCTATTCTAGATGAAAATGCCCAACACCACCACAGTACTGTGCAAAGGTTTCAGGCACTGTACATGTTTAGACTCTTATCCATGATGCAATATCATCAGGGAGGCTCGTGCTCTGTCCCAAATTTATTCTGCAGCATGACAATGACCCCAAACATACGGCCAGTCATAAAGAACTATCTTCAGCAACAAGAACAAGGAGTCCTGCAACAGATGGTCTGGCCCCCACAGAGCCCTGATCTCAACATCATTGAGTCATTCTGAGATTACATGAAGACGCAGAAGCAACTGATACAGCCTAAATCCAAAGAAGAACTGTGGCAAATTCTCCAAGATGCAGGAACAACCAACCTGCCAAGTACCTTGAAAAACTGTGCAGGTGTACTGAGAACTGCTGCTGTTTTAAAGGCAAAGTGTGGTCACATCAAATATTGATTTCATTTATGTTTCTTCTGTTTAGTTAACCTTGTATAAGGTTAACTGATAAATAAAAGCTATTCGTGACATTAGTTTTTAAAGCATCCTCACTTTACTTTTAGTGCCTAAAACTTTTGCACTGTACTGTAGGCCTATATATACATTATATATTAAAATGCCACTTAAATGTTAATGCTTATATAATATTGATACAATAATATACTGCATATTATAATATAAACCTGATAGGGGCAACTCTGCATGATGAGTGCTTTTATTATTGGTATTTTGAGTACATTTTACCACTTATATATTTTTACTTAGGTACAAATTTAAACACAGGGCTTTTACTTGTAATGGAGCAATTTTTAAATACTGATATTGCCATTTTAACTCGTATAAAGAATCTGAGTACTTCTTCCACCACTGGTTTATTATTCATGTTGGTTAGGTTGACAGTTTTTGTGTATATGACTGACATATTAAGTAATTTTGCACAATTTCCATGCACTTGGAGCTTGGCAACAGATGATTTTGCCTCTTTGAAGCTCTGCTGGTTGCCTCGTGCTTTGAAAGAACACAGAAAAACCGTGATTATGGCATTCAACCTCAAATAACCCACCTTTGTAGCAGGGTTTGTAACTGTGATAAAAATTATTCAGTTAATTTTTCATGATGCGTTAACGTTTTTTGTCTTCCCACTTCCCTTCTCCCTCCTCCTTCTTTCTCTCTCAACCCAACCGGTCGAGGCAGATGGCCTCCCACCTAGAGCCCGGTTCTGCTTGAGGTTTCTTCCCGTTAAAGGGGAGTTTTTCCTTGCTGCTGTCGTCAAGTGCTTGCTCATGGGGGAATACTGGGTCTCTGTAAATTAAAGATTACGGTCTAGACCTGCTCTATGTGAAAAGTGCCCTGAGATAACTTCTGGTGTGATTTGGCACTATATGAATAAAACTGCCTTGACCTGACTTGACACTGTATATGGTATTACAAACTAATACAAAATTTACACAATAAATAAAGAGTCATGTCTGAAATCACGTCCATGTCAGTTGATTACTATGTCAGTTGATGCACATCATTACTACTACTACACAACACTGGACAGATTGCCAGCTCATAAAGTTTAAACAGTCAGAACTTGTTATATGCACTACGCCTCTGGCACATAATCCACTCATAATGTTGAGTGGGATTTAAGAGAATCTACTTCTGTTTGAGCCAGTGGGAGAGTGATAATTACAGAAGAAATTAATGAATGCCCCGCTGAGCCTTAGGAAGGCAAAAGGAAAAAAGAATATTTGGATTAACCTACTGAATGAACATTTAGTATTCCTTAGCCACCCATGCACACTGCTAATAATGGCGCATCAAAGCTCCAAGGAACACTTAATAGTATAGCCACCCTAAACACAAATATCTGCAAATAGTCTTGAATATTTCATGAAGTCTTTAATGCTCAAGACTGGAGGGAAATTTTTCTTATCAATTTACTGTGATGATTTCTGCCAAAGGAAAACTAACTGAATTCGACTTCATGCAGTTTTACTTACTTCCCTCTGATCTTTATGGGAACAGATACTGCATGTGACTCTCTCTATGTGACAATGAGCTTTTCATTGTTGTTTGGAAGATGTCATTTAAATACTTGAATTACGTTTGTCCTCAGGCAGTAAATGAGATGCTAAAATGAGCTGCTTGTCAACGTCGCCAGGAGTCAGAAAGGCAAGCATTTTCAGGGCCGCCTCTCTGACAGCAAGGGAAGACAGATTATTTTCTGCAGAGGTGTCACACTGCCACATGCTCTTCTAGACACAGGCAAAACAACAAATATAAAATAAATAAAGTATTGTCTTTAATCACAAACATTTTCTCTGTGACTTCCAGTTATAATACTGTTGTGTGTCAAGTTCCCTTTATATCTGTGTCTGATTATCCAGCCAAAAAGCCATCATCTCACAGCTGCAATAGGTTGCATCTGGACTCTTTGCTCTCCATAGCAAGATACATCACAACATTATTTTTACCTTGGAATTTTGTATTTAGGTTTTTTTTTTTTTATCTGTTTGTTTTGTTACCACCTGCATTAACTTATGTAATTGTTGCACATGAAGAACTGACTAAGCTGAAGGGTGATCTGGATCAGCTCTTTCTGTCAGAGCAAAGTTTCTGGCACAGGTGTGCAATATTCTCTGCCTTTGTCTCTGCATGATGTCATTCAGTTTTAGTCAAATGAAGGACGGTCAACTGCTCAGTCACCTGTTCAGCAATGCAGACAACACACTGGAGCTTATTCTTGAGACAGGAGGTTGCAGTGCTAAACCTGAGACTGCAGTCTGATGTGAGGGTACTTTCTGTTACTGAACTGCACAATGGGCAGGATATTCACTAATGGCCTTTGATTTTACATATTTTCATCCTCATTTAATGCTGCTGGTGGTGGTAGACCCTTAGAAATTGATCAGCCAGTGGACTGGCTAGATTAACATATACAAATTAACAATATGATTGTAGATTAAGGTCCTATTTGGTTTAAGCTGTTTATTTGAATATGTCTATGGAAATTTATCCTGAGATTGAGTTTCCCTGTTGCCATAAACCAATAAACTGAATGAATAATCACAGATTCCTGTTTACCCAAAATGTCACCCTCACAGACAGAAATCACAGTAATATATAGAAGAGTACAGCCATCCTGTCTGACATGAGAGGGCTGCCCTTAGACAAGAGAAAGACATGATAATCCAAAAATGAAACCACGGTAAATGGCTGACATAAAAATGTATCCATGTTATGGATTAAGAATAGTAGTAATGTGTTTTAATATGTGTGAGGCAGCTACAAAATGAATACATTATCCTGTTTACATGACACACAGCAAAGTTACTGTAGTGTGGATGAGCAGGCAGTTTAGTGCTGAAAGGATTAGTCAATTAATTGATTAGCTGCTCAACCAGAAACTAATCGACAACGGTTTTATCGGTCAGATCGACATTTGTGTGTGTGTGTGTGTAGATAGGTAAATATTGTATTTGAAATGGATAAATACACATTTATAAAAAAGAAAAACTAAGCACCAAGCACAAACTTGTTCACAAAGGTGTACATACTATTGTACACCACATTTATAATAAATAATAATCTACAGACAAACTGTAGATATGTGCAGAAAATGTATATGTATATGTAGAATATCTGGATTGATGCTATAATGCTGTTATATAGCATTGTAAATTGAATACCTTTGGTTTTTGGACTGTTGGTACAATTACACAACCAATTTGACATTTGGACACTTTTTACTCTTTTTACATTAGTTTACTTAGTTAATCTATAAGATTAACTAAGTAAACTGATTGATAAAGAAAATTCAGATATAATTTGTTTTTATGAACGTGAATTTTTCTCATTAAATTTTTAAGTGTCTTCACCTCAAGGTCATTAATGGAACAGTATGATCTAAAAATTTCCACCTCTCTTCTCAGCTCAAACTTATTTTTGTAGCTGAAACTCACAAGACAAGTGTTGTTCATAAACTTAAGAAGCTTGATGGACAAGATAGGACATACAATCATGGATTTACAGTGAGCAGTGGAGAGGAAAATAACACACATCCCTGCGTTACACCTGTGCTTGCAGCCTGGGGCTTGACAGGTAGCTGCCTTCGATCTGTCAGGAAGTCCCATATCAACCCACTCATTGAGGGTGCAATGTACAGCTGCAACAGATTGCTGTGGAGCAGGTACAGGATAATAGTGTTGAAAGCAGAGATGAAGTTCACAAATGGGATCCTGGCATAGAAACAAGAAGCCAAAACTACAGAGCCTCTGTTGTATGTGTATACTCAACTAGGATATGTAGGCAAAGTAGGGTTTGAAAAAGCAGGTCTATAACACTCTGGAGATTAGCCAGTATCAGGTTTCATTCTCACAAAGATAGGTACCAGCAGTCTGAAGGCATTGCGGAGAGTAAGAATGTCCTTATGTCCAAAGTAATGGCAACTTTCTGGTGAGAGTGGGACTTTTGAATGTGGCCAAATGCCATCAAAAACCAAAGAACATAAAGCTGCGATTCAAGTGGAAATGTAGACTATGCCATCATTATACGAATAGAAACCCTTAGTTTAACTGTTAAAAAATTCTTCCTACTGACCATTTAAGAATAGAGAACGGAGCCGAAGAATTTATTTTCTTGTACAAGAAGGAGCGTTTCACAATGCAACACACAGGATGAGGTTACAAAGAAAAAGGCTCCCAGAGGAGCGCCTACAACAGGGTTTTATACATCTTAAGTGGGCATTACAGTTCTTTTCTTAATCTATCAAAATACAGACTTATAGATAACGTCATGTCTGTTTTCAGTTCTCCTGTCCAGGAGCCATCTTGCCCAACTGACCCCCAGATGACATGTCTCACCCTGTCTCCAATGAATTTTAATTTCTACATCTTCCTCTTTACAAATATAATACTGAACTTCCTTAAACCTTAGCTGATAAGTCTGCTGATGTTGCAGAGTTGCAGTACAAGACAGGAACAATTCATCATGATCTAAATAAAATAGTAACACTCATACACAGTGCAATCATAATTTTTATAACATTAACTATTTCCAAATATATTTTGGAGGAAGCATAATTACTGAATGACTTATGTTCACTGGTAAGATTTTTCCCATCCAGAAGTCATAAGTACGCTGTAATAAACTGCTGTAAAAATACAACCAAATTCTATACTGTAAATTTTAACGCTTTTTTGAACCAAAATCAAGAACAAACATTAACAGTAGGCTACTGTACTATTTGACAGTAAAATATAGTATTTTCATTTTCACTGCAGCAGTAATGGAGGCACAGAAGCAACATGCAACCATGAACAACATCTGGTTACCCAATTAGCAACTACGTTTAATTTTTGCTAACATTAAACTGATATAATCCTAGCAAGCACTTGGAGCATTTTCAGGTAGAGTTCTTCAGTTGGAAGTTTGAATTACCGGTATTTAAACAATATTTTCACTTCTGCTTGCAAGTCAAGTTTAACTACATATCAGTGAATTCTAATAATCTATACCTACACCTTATGAGCCCCAAAAGACAGAGTGGTAATATTGGTTGTCTAAGCTCAACCCAAGTGTGTTCCTAAGCTGTAGCTAGGTGTCTGCAAAGATACTGTAGTTTGTTGCCAAGCTGTACTAAAAGCTAGTGATAATAATATGTGATTTTCCAGGCAATGCTGTTTGTTTGTACAAGTGTTACATGTTGTTTTCAGGTGCTTCATTGTGATTAACCCTGAGAGGGGAACAGAGGCCAACCAGGCTAAAGTGAAGCTTAAGAAGACAAACAAGCTCACAGTGAATCCTTATCACCACTCTTCTGAAGAACTTGACGTCACTTCATGAAGGTAAGTTAGGTGTCCTTGTTTAAAATGTTCCTCGCTGCCATTCAACTGTTTCATTTCTTTTTCTCTCACTGTGTGCTCGATTTTCATTCTTGTTTTTTTCTCACTCAGTGAGCTGTGAGCCTGGAAGCCAACCCTCTGCCAATTATAACAGAGGACATTTGAAGGCATTACCAACTGTGTATCCTGCAATCTGTTCATTTGTGCTTTTATATTTTTTTAATATTTTATTTTATTCAGTTGCTGTTTAGACTCATGACTAAGTTTTGCTGGCAGCTCGGGATATTATAATTAACAGATATACATTGAATGATTTTTTTCAAACACGTATACTGAAATTTATTTGGCATATTTGAATGCCTCTGAATAAATGTTCAGTTCCATAAAGCTGTCACTTGTCTCATCCTTTTTTGTGATGGATGTTATGGTAGAGGGGTTATGACTTTTTAAATGTAAAACTGAGCAGATCTCATTACTGGACCAGTGAGATTGAAGACACATTGTTATTTACAGTATATGTCTGCAATTTATGGTTGTTTTCATTAATATGAATAAGAAGAAAACTTTTCAGTTGTTTACTCAAACATTTATAGTAAGAAACTGTTAATGTAGATTACAATAGCAACATAGTGAAAATACAGGTCCTTACTGCAGGCCCAGCTATAGTATCAAACTGTAAACACCACATTCTACAAAATAATACAATAATGATTTTTACAGTAATTAACTGTTGAAGTAAATTACAGTGGTGACAGTGTAAAAAACAGTAAAATACTGGCAACTTATGGACATTTCCTCATTATATTGACAATGTTAATACATAACATGATATGAGTGGCATCATATTTCCTGTAAACCGTGTTTGCTGATTAAGGTCGTTGTATATGAACAAAATTTGAGTTGAAAACACGGATCAGCCTCCACTCTTAATGGAAAGAGTCTTGCCTTACCCAAAAGGAGGCAACTTCATTGAACAGCTAATGAAAAGAGAGGCATGCTGGATAGATGCACACCTTTTGCCATTTTTGTGAAAAGTTGTTTATCTGTCTCTCTCGTTGCCTCTGTATCTAAGCCAAAATGTTTGAACTCTTGGCTACAATTGTTTGCTTGGGAAAATTAATACTGGAAAGGTACTAGTTACTGGGTTTTATCATTCACTCTCTACACCTGCAGGTGCAATAGATGATTTATTTGATTTGATATCCAGCTATGAAAATTCAGAACTTCTTATTCTGGGTGATATGAATATTAACTGGTTAACTAATACTTCTGATCTGAAAAATCTCTGCAATGAATTCAATCTCACACAGTTTATGTCTTCTCCAACTCAGCCAGATCTAAAAATGTAGAAAAGGTCACACTTCTAGATATTATTTTAACAAATAGACTTCAACATTATAAGTCTAGTGGTGTTTTTCCTCTAGACTTCAGTGACCACTGCCCAACAGCATGCATCACTGTCAAAAGGAATTTTTAACACTTTTCTGAACAAACATTTTTGTTTGATTTGTGCTATAGTGATAATGAGTTTACCATGGCAATTCCTGATCCACACTTGGCCCTAGACTATTTTATATAAACCTTTAATTTCCTTTGCAGACAAATATGCGCCGTTTAAGAAATTCAGAGTCAAAAACAGAAAGAATCCTTGGTTTTGTTTGGAAATTGCTGAAATGTTACATAAAAGGGATGCTGCCTGGTGCAAAGCGTGAACAACTAAATCATCCTCTTGATTGGCAATATTTTCGTCAACAACAGAATAGGTGTCTCACTGTTATTCTAAATCCAGTATTCCAAATCTTTCATTTTATGTCTCTGCACTATCTGAAAGCAAAGGAAACCATTTGGAAACTTTTGGAAAATGGTTCAATCATTATCACATAATCCCTCTTCATCCTTACCCAATTAAATTGTTCAAGGTTCCATCGCTAGCTCAGTCGGAAAGAAAATATGTGATGCAATGAATATTTCATTTCTTCAGGTTATTTATTTGAAAATGCTGGATATCTCTCCCACTGTCTCTGATCATAGTGCACCTTGCTGGGCAAACAAATAAGGCACTCAGACCTTTTTATTGAAGCCTTTTACGAATCATGAAGTGTTTAATGCTCTTTGTTTATTGATCCTAAAGGTACATTGGGGCTAATCAGTTAGAGCCAAGGCTTTTATTATTAGCAGCTCCATTGTCAGTTGACTTATATAATATATAAATAATAAATGATTACCGACCAATTTCTAAACTATCATGTTTAGTTGAAATGTTGTCTCAAAACTCCATTATAAAATCGCATCAATCAGGATTTAGACCTGTGTATAGTACAAGCAGGATTGTATCACCATTTTTATTGATTTATCCAAGGTTTTTGATACTGTCGATCATCAAATTCCTGGAATCTATTGGATTTCATGAAAAGTTGTGTAATTGGTTTGCAAATTACCTCAGTAGTAGAACACATGCTGTTGTGGCTGATGGCTATCAGTCCAACTTTATGAGTGTTAACAAAGGTATGCCACAGGGCTCTATTCTAGGACCACTTTTATTCACAATTTTCATAAATGACTTAGGAGAAAATGTTAGAAACAGTACAATTCATCTGTGGATGACGCAACCTCTGTTGATCAAGCAGTTTAAAACTTGCATTTTGATTTCTGTGCTATACAGCACATTTTAATTGATCTTAAATTACTTTTAGACTCATTTACCTTCAAACTCATTTTTACACAACATACATTTTAAAACAAAATGCATGCTGTTTCTAGAAAACTGATTAACAGTTACACTGAAGTGAATATTACTACCCTTAATGGGACACCAATTGAAAGAGTATACTCCTATAAATATCTTGGTTTCTTGCTTGATGACAAGCTGTGCTTCAAAAAACATATTAATGAACTGACTAAGTCTTTAAAAACAATACTGGCATTCTTTTATAGAAATAAGGCATATATTACCCAAATCGCGAAAGGCAAACTGTTCAGTCAATCTTTTTATCTGTTATGGACCATGGTAATTTATATGTACTGTACTCTCCTGCCTCTACTCTTAAACCTCTTGATGCAGTCTATCATTCTGCTCTTAGGTTCATAACTGGGGATGGCTTTAGAACGCATCATTGTATACTATATGAGAAAGTTGGGTGGCAGTCATTGGCAGTTAGAAGAGAAAGGCGATGCAATCTATTTTTTTTATAGAGCACTTCTTGGAAAACTTCCTGGGTATCTCACCCTCAAAAATCATCATGTTAGATTGGGAAACTGGCTTTTAAATACTATGCTCCACACAAGTGGAACAATCTGGAGAAGCTTGTAAAATTAGACAAGCTAATCCCTTTTAGTCATTTTAAATCTCTTTTGACTGACATGGAGCAGTATGAATGCACGTGTTTTTGAATCGATGTTGTCTTGTATGTTGATGTCTTTGGCCTGTTTGTTGTATAATCTATTGGTACTGTAATTTTTGCACTTTTATTCTTTCTATTGTTCTTGCTGAATTGTTGTCGTTGATGTATACTGTAACTTTCGTGTGCTTTTTATATGTACTGTAATCATGGCATCCATGTAAAAGAGAGCTTGCTCTCAATGGCCCTCCCTGTTTTAATAAAGGTTTGAAGAAGAATATGAGTATATGAAGTATATGATTGCTTATATGAATAAAGCAATGAAGCACTGGATTTTTATGATGGAATAACATAGCTCTTTTTTCTATCTGCTTTATATAGTTAGAGCTGATACACTGTTGACTCTTGTCAGTATTAGATGTAATGTATAGGCCTGTTAGACCTTTAGACAGCTCTTTATTTATACATGATTTGTACTTTGTCTATTAGACTTTAATTTATTAAGAAAGACAGATACGTTTATCACATAATCAGCTAAATCAGCTGCTACATTAAGCTTTAAAAGTGTACACCTGTTGCTGAACATGTGATGAGCAAACCTGAAGAAGCTACAATACAACACTTTTGTATGTTTTGTACGACTTAATAAATAAATTAAGTCGATCTGGACATTCTTGATGTGTGCTTTAATTTTATATTGACAGAGACAAGCAAGTTCTCAGAAATACTTCAACGAGAAGACCTGACTATTTCTTTCTAATTAGTCATGTCAGTTTGAAATGGTGTAACACAAGGACTTTGATATTGACTTGTGACTCCTGGCTCCACAGGCCAAATTGTCTGAGTGGGAGATATCTCACAGAAAATCAAGAAGTAGAGGTTTTCTCTCTTACCACCAGCCTTCACTTGCTGCACACTAATGACTGTCTTGCCAAAGCATTTAACCTTGAGCCAATCTGTCTTCTCACTTTGAAAAGCTGAGTTCTTGAACCATGAAATAGAGGCAGTTGTCCCTCTGAAAGGAGGTTACAACCCAGACTACTTCAAGATTAATCAATTATTACCATTTCAGAAATCACTGGCTAAATTTATAATCAGAACTTTGTTGTTTCAATCTGCTTTTTGTCTTGTTCAGTTTCACAATAATTTTCTTATGAATAATTTTAAAACATTGGAGACATGACTGTTGTTAAAACAAATTGAGTGCCCCGGTAGCGGAATGGTTAATGTGACTGCAATGTCCCTGGTTCAATTCTGGCCGGGACCTTCGTTGCATGTCATACCCATCTCTCTCTCCACTTGTTTCCTGTCTGTCTCTTCACTGCTCAATATTGAATAAAGGCAAAAAAAAAAGGATTGTATACATGTCCAAACACTACAGATGCAATGATACATAAGCAAGTCAAACTTTTCCTCCTCCTCCAAAGTGATTGTGCTGCCAGTCTTGGCAAATTTATTTGTAAAAGTGTGGATACGATCCAGTGCATATGTACCCAGCTGTCTCAATGCAACTAGGGAGCGGCGTAAAAAAGGCTGAAGGAACGTGGCAAATCATCTACTGAATGTAACACAGTCGAAGCGAAACCTGCATGCAGAAATCCCTTCTGAATTTTGATTTGTGTGTGTGCACCTGTGCAAATTAAATATTTTCTGAAACCCATCACACTTTCTGAAAGACAATCTGATATGCACCAAAAAAGATTTATATGATACCCATCCCCTTGAGTTTTTAGTCACTATAGTGGTTAAGAAATATTCCAGATTTGAAGCGACAGCTTCCTCTTCAAAGAGCAAACTGACAGTGACAAAATGACAACTTCAACCTTTGTTAAGCTTAAAGATTTGCTAGATTTCTAGGCTCTAAGTATTATATTTGATGGCGATCTAAATTTCAACAGGCAGGTAAACTCCTTTGTCAGGTCCAGCTTCTTTCAAATCAGAACCATCTCCAAAATTAGGCACTTCCTCTCACCCTCTGACCTACAAGAGTCATTCATGCACTAATATTATCCAGGCTGGAACTACTGTAACTCCGTCTATTTAGACATCTCTCAGGCTGCCATTTTCAGTTTACAACTAATACTAAACGCTGCTGCTTAGTTATTAACAAGGTCAAAGAAACGAGACCATATCACCCCTGTCCTTGCATTTTTACACTGGCATTTCAGGATAAACTTCAAAATCCTTCTAATTGTTTATAAATCTCTCCATGGTCTCACCCTAACATATATCTCAGAACTTCTCACCCATTACAGCACCACCAGTCCCCTTAGATCCTCCCACCATGGCATGTTGACTGTAACCCAGTTCATGAAAAAAAAAAAAGGACAGGGACAGGGACAGGGCTTTTTCTGTAGCGGCTCCTCGGCTCCTGAATAGCCTGCTGGAGGCCATTAGACATGGTGAGTCTGTTGATGCTTTTAAGATGCACCTTAAGACCCACTTTTATTCTCTGGCTTTTAATTGTGTTTAACCAGTTTTTCTTTCTATCTGATTTATTGGGTTTTAAATTGTGTTTAAACTTGTTTCTATTTCAATCTTGCCCTATTTTCATCTGTTTGATCTGTTATGCACATATACTGCATGTACATACAGTATGTGTTTGTCTTTGTGAAGCACTCTGGTACAAAACCTGGTGGCTTTTTAAAGTGCTATGTAAATAAAATAAACTTGAAACTTGAAAGTTTTATGTGTGTGTGCATAGAGGGCAGAATCTGTATGTGTAAATACATGCCCTTGAGCTGTTTTCACAAATTTGTACATGAGAGGTTAATGGTAGACATATGTGTTTGTTATTTTATGTTTTTCCTCCATTTTGCTGGATGAATGCCAATCTCTTGGAGCATATAAAGCCTACCCACTTACAGGAACATTCTGTCTAATAATTAATACGTTCATATATTTAGCCTGAACTTAACGAGCTTAGGTAATTATAAAATTAATACCAATAGATTCTTCTACTTTTGTCATGATCAGTGTTACTTGTGTTACTGACAGTACGCTGCTTTTGATTAGATTTCTCACTCTCATTTCTGAGCTTGAAAAGTTTTCTAAGTGAAAGGACTGGCAGCACTAACATAAAAGAAATCAAATGCAAACTCACAACTAACAGTGGGACATTAAACACATTTTAATGAAATTTAACCTCTGATGACACTTTCTTTTACACCTTCTATGCAACGGATTGCCTGTCCAACTCTTTATTTGGTCACATTGTGATGAAAGTCCATCATGACAAGGTAAAATATCAGGTAAGATGAGGAGAAATGCTTGGTTGCTTAAGGTCTTCCTCCCGTGAGTATCAGTTGTCTCACTGATAAATTCCATTATGTGTACAGTATAATTATACATTAGCTTTATCTTTCAAGCCAGAAACCTCTGCAGACCCACCACATGCCCTTGCTTCCATTTCAAATAGGTTTACAACACCATCAGAAGCTGTGTCCTACCCGCCCCGATACAGAGGGACCTGGAGAAAACTAAACACCAGGAATTGTAGTATTCCTGCTCTGAGATTTACAGACTGATATAGTTAAGCTTTCATATTCTTTGTCTCCAGTACACCTCTGCAGCGGTGACTGTGTCTCTCCTGTCTAATGAATAATGCACACTAAGACACCCTGAGTTATCCAAAACCAAGTCCCTCTTATCCCTGTTTGAGTGCATTGATTTCTGAGCTCTCACCAGCATCTGAAGAGGCTCAAAGGCTGCTCCTGTGTGTGGTGTAGGGGGATAAAAGAACAACAACAAGGCAAGCATCGAGCTTGTAGTGCACTCGTGGATACTCTGGAGTTCACTACGTGGTGCTCAGATGAAAGCAGAGGCCACGTCATCACAGTGCTTATGATATATGTAATTAGAAATTCAATTGAAACTGATCTGTGGTGACTGTGTGTCAACTTTGCTGTAATCATCCTCAAAACAGGTACCTGACACTTGGCCCTGATGAGGCTTACTCTATTTCAAGGTGAGGGCATGCAGTAAATCCTTTGTAATTAGTACTGGCACAAGGAGAGAGTTTTTAATGAGTTGCGGACAAGGATGCTGAAACAGCCTCTGTTCTACAGTTGAAACCGATCCTCATTTTTCACAATCAGTAAAATCACTCACCCAAGAGAAAAGATTATACGCAACATCTATTGTAATCATAGCAGCATATTAGTGAGGATGAGAGCAGCAATAGTTTATTAATTTGTGAAATATTAGAGCTATGAAAACAAAATGTATTTATTCAGACATTAATTTAAGATGCACTAAATTATTGCACTTTTTACTGTAATTTCCTGAATTTTAACATTTTAGTAAATGTGAGTTCATTTAAAAACATGTTTAATTTAGCATTGACAGCATAACAACATGGATATAAAAAATATCAGAGCTTTCAATGTTACATAAGAAATTAAAATGCCTTGTCTATATGCAGAAAAAGACACCAAGGGAAGACTGCGTATTATAGACAACGATTTCAAAATTCAAGGTCTTTCTACTGTCACCATCTGTCCCATATTTAACAATTTCAGATTAAATCAATATTAATCTTGTGCTGACCAAAAGGGACTTCACTCTCATTCAAATAAACCAATCCAATTTGATAAGGAGCCAGACTATTTGGATAAGCGTGGCGAGCAAATCAGCATGAGATACTCTCTTGGAGATTGTCTATTTTCTCCTCATCCTTGATTGCTTTAAGGACTTAGCACACTGGAAAGTAACTTTAGCGGAGTTTCATCACTGCTGGGGACAAGTCGTTTGAGAAAAGCTTGCTGAATACTCAAAATAACTCAAATATTGAGAGGCCACAAGAGCATAGTATATGGTATAATCTCACCTCTTGAGTAAAATTGTAGGATTCAGAAAAATGATGAGTGGCCTCCAGTAACGCCCCATATAATCCAACTCAAGGGAACATTTTTCACTGTGTTCCAAAATGTATAGAAATCAATATTTAATCTGCACCAAATACTGGACAATGCACAAAAAAGCCTCAGATACTAAATGCTCGACAGTTACAGCGGGTTGCTGTCAATGGATGACTAAGCTTTTAGATAGGTTTAGAAATAAACTTAATGCCTGGAAAAGCATCACTATTGCATTGAGTAGACCACACCTTGTGTATACAGTAGATATCTTGAACCCAACAACCTTTGCAAGAAGGGCGGAACAAAAAGTTTATCCTTGACAGTCACCGGAATCTTCACTGTCAATTGATGAATAAGCATTTGCAGGGGGATAAGAAATACATTTTGTGGCTAGAACAAAAGCATCACAATTGCAGACAGCGTAAAGCTATGCATAGACTATGCATAGGCTTGTTGAAGGTGACCTCTGCATTAGACAGAACAATAAGTTTGCATGACATCGCGGCTGCTGCTGGTATGATCAAGATGGTAATTCATGCCTGCACTGTACAATGTCTTGTCTGCCTGAGATGGGCTTGTGTGTGTGTGTGTGTGTGTGTGTGTGTGTGTGTGTGTGTGTGTGTGTGTGTGTGCTTCAATGTGTGTGTTCACAGTTCACAGTCTGAGGGATATGTCTTATGCTTGTTCTGATAGGCTTTGCTCCAGTGGGTGCAGGGCTTACAGGTGTACTGCCTCCTATACACACATTAGATTAGACATTAGATTTCAGGAGTCATATCACCTTTCTACTTTGCATGCCACTTAGTTTCTTGCTGTCTCTAAGGGGAAGGTGTTCTGACACTGCTAATCAGACTATACTGTTTTTTTTTTTTTTAATTCTGCTAATTTTCAGGAACTATGGAAAAATATGTCCCATTTTTTGCAATTTCATTTAATTTCATGTATTTACTATTCTGGAGGAAAATCAAAAGGTAAAGTTTGACAAAAAGCAAAAACAAATGCACATATTGTACTGCAGGGTCTTCAAACATTTAACTGAAAACAGACGAGTGAAAATGCATGTGACACACATGGATCTGCATTGGTTACCACTTCCCTGTTTGGCCCATTCAGATCTGCATGGCCGCTTGAGCACTCTCTTGAAAATATGTGACATCTCAGCCTGAGCACATGAAAGCCTGGCCACCAACTGCGACACCTGGCAATCCACCTGTCACAAATGTGTCACACACCTCTTGGACTCGGTAACAGAGTGGACACATGATCCCAGAGCACAAAGCTAGCAGGGGCTTCCATCATGAACAACAGCTACATTTGTTCCTCATGATTTGCCCCATGAAGGACCAGAAGAACCACATTCAACAACACAAACAGGTGTAAGGTGTAGGATAGTTACTGGGTGGAATGTCAGCATAAACAAGATTATATTTCCATGCAGTGCATGTTTTGAACTTTCCTGTGATTATTAAAACAGTTGGTTTAATTTGGCAGCAAAGATGTTGTCATGATAATTTAATGACTTCATTGTCCATTACTTTAGATGCTTTATTGGAAAAAGCAATGTGTTGGCAACATTTCCAGGCTTGTCACTTAAAGAAAAGGTCCCAGTGAGAGACGGACAGCCGGCCTCACAGTTGGTCATATCATCATCTTGCCAAGGTTAGGAAAGGTCAAAGTCACCACATGCCTCCTAACCAGAGCCATATCACTGATGTACATCCAAAAACCCACATCAGATGCATGAACGAAAAGAAGCAGGACATTATGTGTTGTTTATATTTGAGACCCACCCAATGTGAATTATATTTTCTGAATTTTAGTGACATTAATGGTGCTGTAGAGAGCCCGTCAAAACAGCCACAAGTGAAGGAAATACGAAGTTAGATGTTATAAATCATCAATGAAAGATAAGTTTTATGATATAAAACAGGACATGCCCAGGGACACACCTGACTCTTTTTAGGAGCTCAGTATTATGACAAATTCCCAGAGGACCCAAAGCATTAATACTTGAAACTGTCCGCAGGAGACTTTCTCCAAGCACAGCTCTGTTGTGAACACTTAAGCCCCCAACAGACTCTATGATAGTGTTACTTAAATAGTCCACAGATTAGTACTTAATGCATATTAGGGTCCTTAAATTAGAAAGTTACTGTAATTTACATTAAGCAAAACACTAATACACATGGGAAAACATTAAGAATTTGTTGACTGGGTCACAATAGTCTAGTCAAACACTCTAGATGAGTTATCATTTTAAATATATATATATTTCTTTTTATTAGAAAAAATAGACAGGCAGTTCATTCACTAGTTTATCATATTCCAAAAATGCTGAGACCAGATTGGTGTAAGATGAATTTGTAGCAGCTGCACAAGGTGTTTTAAATCATCAAGACTTAGAGATTTGACTCCATATAATGCATCACTCTCTGACTAAATCCCTTTTGCTGCCAGCATTAACCCTCCACCACACAAATTATCTCAAAATGTCACTAAATGTATCATAAGCAGAACTTTTTGTACATTCTAATGACAAATATATTGTGTAGATTACAATATATTTGCTGTTTTCATGTGTTGAGCCTAACTTTTTATGAGTAGAACACTGTTTTTGCACGATTTTTGCACCAGTGCATGTGCTGGAAAAGGCAAGAACTATTTATCAATTAATTATTAATTAATGGTGCTCAATTAATTTTCATTTTTATCACTGTCCTGTGCCTTTCCAATCCTAAAAGGAAAGAAACAATCTAATGCTTTATTTACTTTTTACTCTCAGCAAAACCTATTTTTACCACTGGTTATTTTATCAGTCATATAGATATGCATATGCATAGATGCAGATATTCACTAACTTATGATGAAAATATAATGAAAAGGTTACATGATGTCAGTCTTCTTTCCCCAAAGTCTTCC
The DNA here is from genome assembly GCF_910596095.1 of Thunnus maccoyii. Classification (NCBI taxonomy): domain Eukaryota; kingdom Metazoa; phylum Chordata; class Actinopteri; order Scombriformes; family Scombridae; genus Thunnus; species Thunnus maccoyii. The sequence goes on from NC_056536.1 coordinate 14,050,467, forward strand.
AGCTAATGCGTAATATTCTGGAAGCAGAGCGGACAGGAAGTGACTTGGGTGTGTGATTCACTGGGGTGGACAGTCAAACTGCGAGCATGCAAACACGGGTCAGCACATCAGGAGAAGAGCCCCCCGCAGGCTACAACATGCAGCTAAAGGTGGAGCACTCATTGGGGAACATTATAATGATGTTTGTCACTGTCAATGATTCTGCTTGAGTAGAGAACAAGAGGGATGCGAGTGGCTTTGTACTCAATAGTGCAGAAGAATGGCTGAGAGAGATGGTGGTGGTGGCGGTGGTGGTGGTGGTGGTGGAGGGGTGGGAGGCTTCATTCAGATAGGTTGGTACGCTGGACCAGCCAACACTGGCTGCGGAGTCAGTGTGTAGTGTGAAAAAGGTGTATTGGACAGTAACAACCCTGATGATGACCCCATTACATCAACATTAGCTAATGATCTAATGGTATGTAATTAAACAGATGTTGTTTGTGACTGTACAGTGAATTGCCTAGCACATAGGTGAGGCTATGGCATACTGGTTGTGGGAAATGTCAGATGCTTCCCATTTGTTTTCTGTATAGTTCAGTCACAAAGTAGCCATAGGTCATGCTCAAGCACAGACAGAAGACCGTAGCTTGACTTATTTGGTGTTCCTAACAACCTCACTATTTGACCCCATTCAATCCCATCAACTGTTAGCTAACACAGACTTAGGAATGAAATAGCCCCAAGGCACTGTTGTGGGATCAGTGGCTTGACCTTACAGCATCATAGCGAACAATAGTGTTTCTGAACCACCGTTATATCCTCTGACCATGCGCTAGACTTTAAAGGGTAAGGCTGGTGATTTTCTTTGATAAAGTCAAAGGGTTGTGATATTTAGCACAACAAGCTAACAAAGCACTGTAAATACAACAGTAGAGTATAGAGTATACTCTATAGTGAGTATACTAACTGCATAAACAGTGTTTGTACACTTTGTACACGCTTGTGGATTTATCTAATGACATATTAAACTCAGCAAGGGAAATATGTTTTGAAAGAAGGGTCTCTTTGTCAGTGTGACTACTGTAGCTGTTTACAATATTTCAGAAAAGAAAAATAAGATAGCTGATTTGATGTTTTCAGTCCTGGAGTGTGAAAAAGCAGAATAATTTGTTGCATATGATTGTAACATTGGTGAGAACACAGTGACTGGAGGGCTGTTGTGTTAGCTTCTCTGAAGAGGCTGCACCTGGCCACTTGAATTGGCCAGGCTTGAGGGTAAACACATACAGGGAAGGAAAGTGGGATCAAACACAGAATGATGAAAACATCAGAGAAGGCTGTGGAGGTGTTCCCTTGAGACATATATGTGTCGTGTTGCTTCTGTTTTATATAACTTGCAGTGCAGAAGTTAATCATCATCACACCTCACCAGCTCTTTTGGTGTCATTTAGGTTTACTTGTCTCAAACATCTCAACCAAAAATCTCTATTAGTTTCCAAATGGAAAGCTGTTGGACACATGTTGTTTTGCTGTTCAGACGATATTGACCAGCATTTCTCGAGAAATTACTTTGAAGCAGTTGCAGCAGTGCAATTCAACTTGGCTTTCTAGTTTCCATCTGTTGTACTATGCAGTTAAAATCAGGGAAGCATGGCTAATACAGAATTTGATTGTAATTTACACTTGTTTTCTTGCAAGTGATAATTGTGTGTGATAACACTGCATATATATATATATATATATACATATACATACATACATACATATACATACATACATACATACATATATGTATGTATGTATGTATGGCCATAGACATCAACATAAGGGACGACATCAATTCAAAAACACGTGCATTCATACTGCTCTATGTCAGTCAAAAGAGATTTGAATTGATTAAAAGGGATTATCTTGTCTAATTTTACAAGCTTCTCCAGATTGTTCCACTTCTGAGGAGCATAGTATTTAGAAGCCAGTGTCCCAGTCTCAGTACTAACATGATGATTTTTGAGGGCCAAATAGTCTTGTGACCTAGTGCAGTGTGATATTGATGTATAGTTAAAAAGCCAAAGTGCTCATAAATAGATTGCAGTGTCTTTCTCTTCTCACTGCCAACGACTGCCACCCAACTATCTCATATAGTATACAATGATGCGTTCTAAAGCCATCCCCAGTTATGAGCCGTAGGGTGGAAAGATAGACTGAGAGACATAGACATTGAGAGGTTTAAGAGTACATATAAATTACATCACCATAGTCCATAACAGATAAAAAGGTTGACTGAACAATTTGCTTTCTGCATTTCTGGGTAATATATGCCTTATTTCTATAAAATATTGTCAGTTTTGCTTTTAAGGACTCAGTCAGTTCATTAATATGTTTTTTGAAGCACAGCTTGTCATCAAGCAAGAAACCAAGATATTTATAAGAGGATACTCTTTCAATTGCCGTCCCATTAAGGGTAGTAATATTCACTTCACTGGACGTAAACTGAACTTTTTATTGAAAACAGAATGCATTTTGTTTTATCAGAGTTCTAAAGTAATTTAAGATCAATTAAAATTTGTTGTACAGCACAGAAATCAAAATGCATGTTTTATACTGCTTGGGCAACAGAGGGTGCGTAATCCACGTACAGATTAATTGTACTGTTTCTAACATTTTCTCAAGTCATTTATGAAAATTATGAATAAAAGTGGTCCTAGAATAGAACCCTGTGGCAAACCTTTGTTACCACTCTCATAACACTGGTCTGATAGCCATCAGGCACAACAGCTTGTGTTCTACATCTGAAATAATTTGCACTCAATTACATGATTGTCATCAAATCCAATAGAGTCCAGGCATGTCAAAAGAATTTTATGATTGACAGTATTGAAAGCCTTAGATGAATCAATAAAAAGGGCGACACAATCCTGCTTGTTATCTAATGCACCAGCAACATCAATCAAGACTTTCAATGCTGCGTCACAGTACTATGCAGGTCTGAATCCTGATTGATACGTTTTTAAAATGGATTGTTGACATAAAAATGTTCTCACCTGATTGTTTACCAGTTTCTTTAACACTTTAGCTAGACACGATAGCTAAAGTGTTTCTTCCTTTATGCAAAGGAAGAAAGCTGTCTTCCAAAGGTCAGGGATGCTTTCCGTTACCACAGTCAGATTAAAAATATAAGTCTATATATATATAAGCATACAATATAAGTCACCTAACAATGGACCTGCTAATAATAATAGCTTTGGCTCTCACTGATCAGTCCTTTTTTGTGTCAATATAACAAAGACCATTAAACACTTCATGATTCGTAAAAGGCTGCAATGAAAAGGTCTGAGTGCCTTATTTGTTTGCCCAGCAAGGTGCACTATGATCAGAGACAGTGGGAGAGATATCCAGCATTTTCAAATAAATAACCTGAAGAAAATGAAATGTTTATTGCATCACATATTTTCTTTCCAACTGAGATAGCGATGGAACCTTGAACAATTTCAGTGGGTAAGGATGAAGAGGGATTATGTGATAATGATTGAACCATTTTCCAAAAGTTTCCAAATGGTTTCCTTGGCTTTCAGATAGTGCAGAGACATAAAATAAAAGATTTGGCATTTAGAATAACAATGAGACACCTCTTCCATTGCTGATGAAAATATTGCCAATCAAGAGGATGATTTAGTTGTTCACGCTTTGTGCCAGGCAGCATCCCTTTCATGTAACATTTCAGCAATTTCCAAACAAAACCAAGGATTCTTTCTGTTTTTGACTCTGAATTTCTTAAAAGGGGCATACATGTCTGCAATGGAATTAAATGTTTTTATAAAATAGTCTAGGGCCAGGGGTGGATCAGAAATTGCCATGGTAAACTCATTATCACTATAGTACAAATCAAACAAAAATGCTTGTTCAGAAAAATGTTTAAAATTCGTCCAGGGCTCCGGCTGTTGTGGGGTTGAGCTGAGTGGGACCTTAGGCTTGACATTCAACTTCCCCACCAAGACAGCTGGTGCTGGGGCAAAAGACACTATAGAGTCCAAGTGCTTCTCCTCCTCCTGAATCTTATTTAGTGGATATTCTATCCAGCAGCTCCATTATCACAAGACGACTTGCACAGTTCTCCCAACTGGATGGAGTGGTGAGTGGTGACATGATTATACTGTATGCTTATAAACCACAGTAAAAGTGCTTTAAATCCATGGTAAGAACAACTGTTCACAAAACAGTAGTGACAAAGCATGTGCTTAGTTTATTTGATGACTTAAGATCCAGACGTCCAATGAATAAAATCCTTTATCCAGTTAAAAGATATAGTTAAAAACGATCAAGATCTAAAAAGTGTATCGTAAAAATGTGGCTTAAAACTGGAAAAAAGACAGTTTAAGACAGAGCTTGACAGAGCTTCTGGCGGGCAAACACAACACAACAACACATGCAGTTAAATGAGGTGAAACTCACTTGTTAAGGTGAAATGAGTTATTCCAGGACTTTACCCTTGTCTGTCTCAGCCATCTACTTAATCAAGATCATTTAGTAAAACAATCCTTATGAGCAAAACCGATACAGTGAGCTCATTTTTATTGTGTTTAGTTGCAGATACAGGGAATAGCCTCTGTTTAACAGCAGACTGGGATCGAGTGGTGACAAAAGCAAATTTATTTGACTCATCTTGACCAGAGAACTCCTCACACTGGAGAGCACTTTAACACAACGTGTTAGACTTTCATGTTGTGTTTCAATGTTTCCTTGTTGTATTTCAGAGATCATCACAAATCAATCAATTTGTAATTTAATACACTTACCACATTTAACCTATTAGTTTGAAATGGATAAAGACGATTATAGAATTACAATATACTGTGGCATTATGTAGTGATAATTGCCAGTTTTTAAATGAATGAATAGTCTTTTCAGCATGTTTAAAGTTGTCTTGATTACACTGTATTTATGCTATACACTTATTAACTATGTTGCTTTTTTGTAAATAAACATTTGAGAATTCATTTAATTTTAATTTAGGAGAAAAATGGGGGTAAAACCATAATTATCTATTTTCCTGTGATCAGGAAATTTTCTGTAATTTACTCTGTCATCAGCAGAAATCTAAATAACTCTAAATAAAAGGGTTTGCTGTTGTCAATTGTCACATTGCCCTCCTCTAAGAATCTGATGAATGAAACAATTGGGCACAGCAACAAACACTGCTATAAGATTTAACAAACTACTATTTTACCATTTGTGCATGTCTGGAGGCCCAGCTGACATGTCCATTTTTATAGACACATAAGGGCTTCCCTTCAGTTTTCTTTCCTTGATGGATTGGTACAGCCTCTGCTACAGAGTTTCAGGTCACAGCAAAGCTCTCCATAGAAAATTGAGACAGTGTGACAGTCAGTAGTTAGTCTCGGCTCGTAATGGTCTCTGACCAAACTGAAATAAAACATCTATTTCTTTTAGCTGACAAAGATTATGTTAAAATATGTTTTGTCACCCTTAACCTAGTCTAAATCAGCATTTCTGAGAGGAAATAAGGAGGTCAACGTTTCTGAAAGTTATTCTACAGGCTCGTCAACATCACTTCATGTCCTACAAAATAATGTTAATATAACTATTTTCTTCCACATATTATACACGCCTACAATAACTCCAAAATATTCACTTACAACATTTTTCACAACAATATCAGTATGCAACTTAAGGTTAGTTAAGATGTGGATATCATTATGCAACTAAAACCAGTTTTTAAGTGTAGGGGTGAGCGTGGTTGGCATTCAGCTGCAGGAGAGAGAGGTGTAGAGATGGTTCATGGGGGCCGTGCCAGGTGAGTTGATTGGCACAGCTGGTGCTCATCGGCTAATTATACACTCCCTTTAAATTCAGTAACGTGCTTGACCTCAGACAGACGGCATGCTGGCCGTTGGATATTGTTTGGCTGAAGGCTATGGATATTGTTTGTGGAACTGGGTGACTTAAAGTGACTGAACCACATGCACCAGAAGAAACCAGGTAACCAGAGGTGCACAGTGGAAGCATTGCATATTTATGTTAAAGTGTGTGTGAGATATGGTTAATTAATAAAAATGTCTACTCTAACTATTATGAGACGCAAATGTGGGCTGCTTGTGCTGAAGATAAGTAATTCTGCCACTCTGACCTTCACACCTTACTTTCCATGCACTATGAATGTCACACTACTTACTACACTCGTTTTGACAGTTGCCACTGAACATAAATAACTAATGTAGAATAGTTGCATATTTGTAGTGGTGCCTTCATAGTGTACAAATTGCTTGCTTTTTTTGTTTCTGACATTAATTTCACTTTGGGGAGGACTGCATTTACCAAATAAAAAGGCAAGCAAACAATAAACAAAGACAAAATCCATTCTTGCAAATGAATTATTGGCTATAGACCAAGCAGTATCCAGTATCATTTAACGTTAGTGGTATTTGTGCAATGAAATAATCCAGACTTATTGATGGTGTCAAATGAAAATCTATTTTGAAGGTGCAGTGTGTTTTGCATGTGGATGGGGACATGTAAAAATAGCTCCCATAATTCCTTTGAAAAAGCTGCTGTGGAGTAATGCAGTTTATTTTACTGGGACAGATTGTTGGACAAAGATGATCAGGAAAATGTCCATTTGCAGGTCACAAAAAAGCAGAAGCACTCAAAGAAAGACAGTGGGAAAGAAGTATTACTCAGGCAGGCACCCATAGGCAATATTATAGAGACTCAGCAGTGACAGTTCCAACAGAGCTTGGAATGGTTACATTGGTCCGAGCACAGAGGGGATATGATTTTACTACAAATTCCAGAAGTCATTTTGGTCTGTCAGAGTTAAGAATAGTCACAAACACTGAAAACCACCCAGTTCTGTAATGCTCCCCATAGTGGGCTGTGATACTTCTGATAGCAGTGAAAGCCATTTACAGGGCCAGAATGGTTCCAAACAAGTGGCAACTACCAAGGCTTGAGGCTGAGGCCAATGCAGAAGTACCTAAAGTTAAAGTGCCACCAGCAGCCACTAGATGCTTGCTCCAAAAAAAATCCCTGGTTCCAATTTACTCTATTTCCAAAAGTGTCAGCTTCTCTCTAGAAATAGGCTGTTTTTTGCCTTTTCATCCAGACTATAAGACCAGACTATTAGTCTTGTTAAAATGACAGGTGCTAGCAAGATTCTCAAATGAGTGGAAAAACTGAAAAGCAGGGTAGCCATGAAATATATATATTTTTATATTTATATACACACAAACTGTTTTTTAAACTCTGAAAAACAGACAACAAACTGAGACTATACAGTTGTTTGTACCCTCACATCTATATGCTAACTGTAAACATTACAGAGGGCTCTTAGATCCCTCTGATATGATTCACAAGAGCCTGCTTCACATAGACTTCAGTGTACTCCCAGCGCAGCCTTGGCAATGTTGGAGAGAACCTTGTGATGTGTGTCAGGTTTCTGACGTGTTGCTTTGATACTGATAGACCCTCATGGGTGGCACTGGAGGAGTCCTCCTACAAACCAGAACAAACAAACCGGCAAAAGCATCGCAAATGTCAGAAGTGACATAATGAGGACAATGAACGAACTGCTCTTACAACTGAACTACTGAATGCTGACTGCGGCTGGAGTGTTGAAATTTCATCCCCTGACCTTTTTGTAGTAAACGAAACAAAGTATCTGTATAGTCTATAATGCTGGCTCAGATCTTACAAAAATACAACCTGACCATAAGTGATTATTGAAATTTAACTCTTTGAAGTGTAGCCTGGACCTGCTTCTGTACCAATGCCTGCTCATTTGTGTGGATGATGTTGATATTAAGGCACTGCTGTTATGAAATATATTTCTGTTTGGTATGAAAGCTTAAAAAAAAAAAAAACATTCACAAGTCTACAAAGTCAGTAATTTATTGTCTGGCCTGTAGTTGTACATGAGGGTTAATAATGATGCTCCAAATCATTACACAGGAAATAAAAGTCAGCCTTTGTCAAGTTATATTCAAACCAGTACAAGCAAGTGAATTACATTTCTTATTAGAGGTAGTGAAAAAATAAAACAGATGGAAATGTTGAAGTGGGCAACGGCAACTAAGCATGAATCAAACAACTTGGCCTTTATTAAGATTTATGGAGTAATAATGACACTCAGCAACAATGAGTAGGAATCTGGATATAACAGAGGCAATTGTTCAGTGGAAAGAGAGACTTCTTCCAACACAAGCACCAGAGTATCATCACGAATTCCTCACCAACTCACACCCATACTTTTCTCCAGTCAGACTGCCTCGATCACAGTAAACGTCCACATTTCAACATCTCTTTATTCAAGCAAAACAGGTACCATGTGTCTCCATTAAAGGAGACACATGGTACCTGTTTTTATTGGATTTTATTTTTGTAGGTTTGGCCATTTCTGTTGGTTATGATAACATTGTACTTGCCAAAGTAGCATCAAGGCAACATCATTAAAACAAAGTCTGACAAGGCAAGAAGCACAAGCAGTCAGACGATCAGACAGGTCGTAAATAAACCAAGAGCAGAGTCAGATTATCTAAACCTTTTTTACGTGGAGGTTAACTCAAAGTGAGTGCTCCCGACATGTTGATAATAATCCCTCATTGCACATGAAAACTGTCAAAAAAGTGTCAGATACAGTCTACAGGATAACATTTGGATAATAAATTAACTGTTTGCCTTTATCTTTTTGTGAGAATAAGTTTGGTTGAAATCTGTATGATTGTCAGACTGCTCGTGTTTCATGCTGATTTGGACATTTTTAGCAATGTTGCCGCATTTAATATCTCAGCAATTACATTGGTGAGTACAATTGTATCACACCTGTTAGAAATAAACCTATGAAAATAAGTTCCAATAAACAGGAATGATCCTTTAATGGGTGATTTAACACCCGTTGAAAATCCTGTTTTTGCTGATCTCCAGTAGTTTAGCTTCTAATAGAGAGGAATATGAAATTCAGTTTGGACATGAAAGCAGATAAAATCAAAAACAACACCAACAAAAAAAAAGTTATTATTCATTTGAGGCAATATAGCCTGACTATATAAAGGAAGACCAATAATCAAAGTACATCATGTGATTACAATCTAAAATACAAAGATAAGACTTCTGTAGCATTTCTGTCAAACACATCAAACTCCTCTCTCTGACTTCTATCATCTTCCCAACAGTACTGTAGATTGCACATTACAGACTTTTTATCTTTTATCTTGTTAGTTAATTTTAATGTATCCAAGACATAATGTTTCCAGATAATTCATCAAAATATCCATTTGGAAAGGATTCTTTCATTCATCAGATTAAAACATGAAATCGGCTCTCGGATTTGATCCCCTCCCAACAAAACTTGTACAAAGTAGTTAATTTTGAGAAAATCTTGCATCTCACATAAATAGAAAAAATAAAAACACTCAGTCATGACTAGTTCCTTTCCAACTTTTAGCCTTGCACTCAGCACTGAATGTTCATAAGCTTTTGAATTGAGTGGATTTTACAAGGCAGAGCTGCATTTGAAAATGTGCCGTGTCTCGGGTTAAAGCTCAATAAGGCAGCATTTCATGGAGGGTTACAGGGGAGAGGTGGAGGAGCAGGAGCGTGAAAGTTATGTTGTCAGGGAGGAGAACAATTGGAAAGGACAGGGGAGGCAAAGAAGATAAGAAGCACAACAAAAAGCATCATCTGTTTGTCAGGATGCTTTGCTGTAACGCTAAAATGAATGGGGTTTTCTCGTGTTTCATTTCTGGGAGCAGCCATACGGCAGGAGATAGCGAGTGTAGAATGAAGCAAGTGAACACCCTTTTGTGGTGTTGACACCTACAAAGAACTTTCTCTTTCTGTCTTGACATCTCTGTTTTTACAATCCAGTCTCACAGCAGTTCGTTAATCATCACAAAATTTAATCTATAGATTTGCATATATGGACACAAATTTTCCTTTTTTCCCCGTGACACTCAGCACAACTTTCAAACTAATGTTTTTCAATTGGAAGTATGTTTCGTGTCTGCATCCCTTTTTTTTCGGGACTCGGGAGCTGTTTACTGCTACATTACTCAACATTTAATCACAAGATTTTATCCTGGTTTTTATTTATTTATCAGTCCAGTCATTGGTCCGCTCCAGTCTGTTGGGCGTACTGGATGACCCGCTGACTTGTATGCAGAACTCCATTCAAAAATGTTGAGATTTAATACTGCTGTCCTTTTTCTGAAAGCAGGCTGCTCACATAAAACATGATAAAACCTGTCAGTTTGACTGACAGACCTGGTGAATGTGACAGTTTAACAACCAAAGTAGAGGGATTAAAAGTTTTTACAAAGTTTTTATGACCTGTTGGTGAATTGGGCTAGCTAATGTTAGCAGCTTTATTTCAAGCCTGTCTGCGATGATGCATCAGCTGATTTTGTTCCATTGTTCATACACTGAGGTCAAGGTTCAAAGGCCAGTATTTCAAAGCAGGAGCTATGTAGAATTTTCATAGTTACCCTTCAGGTCGAGACTTTTCCAAAGATGTATTTGGTTTAGCTCTGACAAAGTTTTAATTTTCTCATTTCATGGACACAAGTCATCCCAGCCCTAGTTTTAGAGAGCACTTTGAAGGCCCAATATATAAAATGAAGCTCTTTGTTTGTTTGTCTTTTCTTTTTAGTGGAAATAGTGACCAAAATGAGTCACCTTCAGAGATTACAATGCTGCTGAAAATCTAGGGCATTACTACAGGCTTAAAGGAAGACCTGAAGTGCTTGGGTTAGGGTTAGGGCTGAAAAGAACAACCCGTTCTCATTAAAGCGTAGGCTACTACTTACACAACCCTGGAGATTTTTGGTATCTTTATGATTCTTGGTTTTGGGATTTTATGTCAGCATGAATCAGCATCTGTTTTATTAGCCAGTGCAAGCATAAAAGGAATGTGTCTTGGCATTTGCTCCCAAAAAATACAACATAGAAGAATAAAATTAGATGAAAGTGAAGTAATATTATTAATAATAATACTAAATTATGTAACAGTTGAGGTTGAGTACAATGCACAATGTAAAGTCCAATTTGATGAAATATATGAAAGTGACAAGTGCACGGATTAAAAGAAGGATCCAGGAGGTCCAGTTAGATAACCCTGTCTTCATCCCATTTATATGGCCATGGTACAAAATTTGATGCACGCACGCACACACACACACACATACAAAACATTGGAGTGCTTTATTGGATGATGTGGCTCAATATCAATTGAGGAAGACTCTCAAGACAGATGATTTCATTTTAAATATCCTCAGCCACATTCTTGGAAAATATAAAAATAAATGAGCAACTTCATATTTTATAATCACAGGCTATAAAACGCCTTTTCTTAACAGAGTGTTTTAATTCAGGTTGTGGTGGACAGCAGCAATTTGAACTGTTATGAAGCCCACTGATGGCAGACAACCCAAAACAGTAGTCGAATGCACCACATCCGCCCACAACACAATGTACTTCTTTAGCCTACTGCTATCAAAAACTGACAAAAAAACTTTCTCAGAATTTAAGGAGAAATAATTAAAAACTGATGGCCTCAACATTAACCGATCATACTGTTGCATTATCAAGGACACTTTCATGTTTTTGTGTTGAGAAATATTAAAGATATCATTACAAGAAAACCTTAACACAGTGAGGAAAATAGTCTACTTCCAGTTGGCGAGTCATCCGGACTGATGCAGACCATTGACTGTAGGCAACTGATAAAATTAAAATAAAGAAGTAAAAACAAGGATTAAATGTGGATTAATGTAGTGGTTATTTAAAAAATAAAGTTAAAAAATGAATAACAAATGAGGAAAAATAACACAGCTTCATGCTCCCGAGTCCCGACTGACTGAAAATGTGGTGCAGGCATGAAATATCCTTCCAATTGAAGTACATTAGTTTGATAGTCGTGCTGAGTGTCATGAAAAAAAATGGAAAATTTGTGTCCATGTACACGAATCTATAGATTAAATTTCATGAACTGCCGTGAGACTGGGTTGGTTTTTATCATCAAACACTCCCAGGAGTGCAAACAAATCTCCACAAGCTGCAACATAAATATATTTTTTTCCTGCTAATCATTACATCCTCACTTTTTAAAAAGCATCTGCTAGTGTGCATGTTTGTGATTTACAACCCAACTCAACCTAACCTTTATCCACAACTACCATCATTAAAACCTCCAACCCAGCCCACATGAGACCACTTGATTGGATTGAAGTGGTGATGTCAGTTTTGGTTTCGAGGGAGGATGTCTTGACTTTGTGTGTGTAGGGCAAATTGATGTCAGGAATAGTGGAAGGGGGGTGGGGGAGGCAGTGGTCTCCTGATGCATGCTAAAGTGCCAGTGAGTGGACTGGCATCTATTATTTATCTCCCCTACCCACCATTAAGCCTGTAATGAGCTGGTTTAATTCACTGGGCAAACAGGCTTACAGCAGTCATGTATCAATAAATGTTAATTATCCTGGCTCCTGGTCGCGTCTCAGAATGCCCCACCGCTGCAGTCCTGGCCTGATTGCTCCAGCATGGAATCCAATATGTTAGATGTCAATGCAGCATCAAATGAGGAATGTGGTGTGTGTTGTTTGGACAATTAGGGCTGCCCTCCCATAGTCTTTGGTTTAGCATAATGGAGCAAGCCCTCTATCGCTACAACAATGCTGGCTCATCTGAATTCTCTGTCAACAAGGCTATTGATCCAGCAATGGATCAGTGTCAAATCATTGTCTTGTTGCGTTGAATTATGGATCAGGTATTTCATATCCGTACCATGAATCCAGGTAAAATCATTGGAAGTATGATGAAAAATTGAATTGATATAAGTTGGATATAAGGTTCTGCGATCAGAAAATTATTTGGCAATAAATAATAATAATTTAAGATGCTTATCAAGATGCCAAGAGATCATTTTCTCTATCAGTATGTTCGTAGCAGCTTCTGCTTGTCACTAAGACCTAGAACATGTTAGTTGATTTCAGAAGGAAGAAGATCACAACAAACCCCTTCTCCATCCTGGGAGAGGAGATGAAAGTGGTGGAGAAATACAAATATCTTCCAGCTTGACAACAGACTGGACTGGAAGTGCATCACAGAGGCTGTCTACAAGATGAGACAGAGCAGAGTTTACTCTCTAAGGAATATGTGGTCCTTCACTGTGTGCAGCAAGATGTTGCAGATTTTTTACTAGTCTGTTGTGGCTAAGGATATTATTTGCCGCTATCTGCTGGGGCAGCAGCATCAAAGCCAGTGACACAAGAAAACTGAACAAGTTGGTCGGGAAGTATGTCTGTGAAGATTCTCAGAGTTGAGTCAAGGGCAGCTGGACTTGCTGTAGATTCTTGGAGACATTTCGCCTCTGAAGAAGACTTTTGGATGAGTGGTGAAACAACTTCAAGAATGTAAAAGAAGTCCAGTTGCCCTTGACTCAGCTCCTCTGGATATAACTGATAAGGAAGTCTGGCTCTGCGCTGAGGGACCTCTCAGGAGCCTTTACGGAGAGGAAGATGCTGCACAAACTGTTATCCATCGTGAAGAATCCAAATCCCCCTCCATGACCTACTGGTCAAACTTTCAGCAACAGCAGACTTAAACAGATCAGCTGTGACAAGAATGTTACAGGAAGTTATTCCCACCTGTTCAAGCGCTCCTCTCTTTGTTGGGAGAGGGGCTCATCTGAACTATGAAACTCTACTTTCTCACTTCACTAGGACAAACTCCTGACATTTACTATACCACTTATTACTTTATCTCTGTTCACTTCTGTTCTCTTTATTCCATGATGTTTACTGTCCACTTTCACTTCACCTGTACATGACATGTGTATATATATAAATCCACTGTATAGTTATTCCCAATACTCAACCATGCAATACAAATGCACCTTGCCATATCAATGCATATACTGACAATATACTGGAGCTGACTTGCACTAACCATTTACAGAATCTTATTGTATATGTTTTATATTTAGATTATGTTCCTAGTTTTTAGTTTAACGAGTGTATTCAAAACACCCCCGTCGTTTTCACAACTTTGAACTCGCCCAACTTAATGGAAATTGCTAGGTCCACCTGTACTTAACGTTAACTGAACGTGCTGAACGTTTACTGAATCTGCATTTCTCCATAATGACACAACGAGAACCCCTGCCAGGCCAAAAAAAATGTTTAAATAATTGATAATATTGAAATCGATAGCATTTAGGAGTCTCTGTGGAGCGCTGTTCTAGTACGTGAGTCAACCTCTGTCATTGCCTGGGAAACTATTGGTCGCGTGGCTCCGTTAAGGAGTATGTTTGCGTAGCGAGTGGGAAAGAGCGAGGGGCAGAGAAGTGACGGTGGATGCGAGCGGGGCAGAGGAAAAGGTCGGTAGTAGGTTGTCAGTCTGGCAGTAAATGTACAGTACAGACTACAGTGTGTCAGTTAATAAATGCTAAAAAGTCACATCTGTTGTTTCCCCAAATGCTGGAAAAGTAAAGGGGGTTAGCTCCAAAGTTAGCGACAATGGGTTAGCTTAACCTGAAGACACAAAACAGAGAAATACAGAACAGATAAATGTGTGGCTGCCGGGTTAACTGTGCGCTCAGTCCCATTACCCCCCCCCCCCCCTCCCCCCCGCGCGCGACTAATCCATTAGTTGAAGATTATGTACGATTTTAGTCAACCAAGACTTTCTTTGGTTGACTACAGCCCTAGTGATTTGACTGCTGTAATGCTGCAATTTCCCATCAAGATGAAGTACTGTATCTGTCTATCTATCAATCTATTATGACATAATAAAGGGTAGATTAAAATAAACCACTGTTACTGATAAATACATCATATTTTTACTAGAGGTGTTTAATGCATGTAGAAATTACTCTTTAATAGAGAATCTTCAAACTGAGCTGACTATACTGAACCACCATTGTCACTGACTGAATCAGTAGCTTTTAGTGGTGGAGCTCCCCTCACTGGTGTCTGAGAACAAAGCTGTCAGCTCAGCCATGATACACCATACGGTGCTTCCTCTTAAAATCTTACAAAAAGACCACAAAGGCCAAAGAAACAATCAGTCTGTGATAACCCTGTCCCAAATAAAGCCTGCTGAGCTATTAACTTTATAAACTCTGCTTCTATAGGACAAGTTTTGTACTGAACTGAATGCAGCAGCTTGAACCAGCATCAGACTGAGCCTACTACTGAAAGGGGGCAGAAACAATGCTGAACATCTTACATTTGTTATTTTCACCTCTAATTCTCACTAAGATGTTATGCTAGATAAGAGAGATCAACATTTTGGGAAATAAGCTCATTTACTTTCTTGCCACAAGGTAGATGAGAAAATGGATACCACTGACATATATATCAGCTAAATATAAAGCTAATACCCGTAGCTGGTTAGCTTAGCTCAGCATAAGGACTGGAAACAGGAGGAAACAATTAGCCTGGCTCTGTCGGAAGTAGGGGTGTGACAGTACACAGAATTCACGGTTCAGTATGTTATAAGTACAGCAGAAACATCCACTGACTCATTGGCCAAAACTATTACTGAAACAGTTTAGTTATGCCACAGTGGAAACTATTGCTGAAAGAGTTTAGTTGTGCTGCAGTGGAAAAAGAAAACAAGCTTTCTGTTTCCTGCAAGGAGTCAGAACACCTGCTGACAGCTGTTATATGATGATTTATGGTCTGACTGTATGTAAAGTAGTTGAAACTAGCTCCACCTCCAGCAGCTACAACAGTAACATGCTGCTCTAACACTGATGCTTCAGTATTAATAATCTAATGATGTCATATATAATAATATATCAGTCAGAGGGACCAAACCACTACTTTTACTGCAATACTTTTTAACTGCACAAAGGTGGAGTGAAAAGATGACCATCACAGAGGGGGGAAGGGCACGGGAGACACAATATTGTTTGACTACAAAGATAACGGAGCATATTTTAATAATAGTGTTGCACTCAGTCAGTGTTATGGGTCACTTGTTTGTCATGAATTATTTTTGTTCCCACCTGCATTCTGTGAAGACCTGCTGCTATTCTGCCTCTGATTGGCTCTGACCCTGATATTCTTACCCTAACCTTAACCATATCACTCCTCGTGCCTAAACCTAACCAACCTAAGCAATGAAGGCAACGAGTACTAGCCAATCAGAGGCAGATAAGGCATTTGTTATTCTGTCAGCAGTGACACTACAGGTTAACCAGGCTACCTTGGCTAAGCCGGCTAGCATACATCCATGAGCATGCTGCCACAAGGTTGGTGCTAGATTGGATGGGCCAGAGGGGCGATTTGCGAAACTCTCTCGTGATTTTAACCCTAACCTTAACCCTAACCTCGTGAGAGATCGTCCCTCTGGCCCATCTGACTTAGCATTTACCCTGCTACAGCTAAGTGGCGCAAGGCCAAAACGTTCTGGGTTGAGCTTGTGCTCTAGAATTATTGTTCTGCAAGTCGGACTAAGTGGATTATTAAACTATTTTTACAGTAATTTCTTGGGTCACAAAGCATATTCTTCGTATGACTGCATGTACCAAACTGTAACGTCTGTACTGTGACAGTTCAGGACAAATACACATGCCATTACACCCCTAGTCGGAAGGTAAGAAAATCCACCCACCAGCACCTCTAATTAAGCTCACTAATTAACATATTATATCTCGTTTGTGTAAATATTAAAACAACAATTTATAGTATCGATCTTATCATCCAACTCTCACCAAGAAATTGAATACGTGCCATTTCCAAAATGTCGAATCATTCTTTTAAGGTGTAAGTCAAGTGTCTCATTGAGTGCTGAGCCTCGCTGTGGCACTTTAAACTGATCAAGTATACAAGAAGAAAATTCCTCATTCACCTCCGTCAATAAAACAACAGCATGGACAGACAAAACAATAACCTCATGTGTGGAAACCAATAAACTTGCCTCCCAGCAGTCCAGCGACGGGACTCGCTCGAGTCATTTAAGATTTACAGCGCACACACCCACAAATCACATGGCTCCGACTCATTCAGCTACATGTAATTCATTTTAAAAAAGAACAATGTCTTCTGCAATTTTTAGTTTGAGTGAAGACTAACAAACAGTAGCTTCTGAAACAGAACATGATATATCTGCGCCCACCTTGCCTCTGTCAAGTTGAATCAGTGAGGGTGGCTGTGAAGGAAAAAAAAAAACAATGTTTGGGATTAAGAATACACTTCAGAAGGAATAACATCACTGAAAGGTAAGTATATCCTTTCGGACTGTATTGCTATTGAGCCAGCAGCACAGTACTTTAATCTCTACCTCACACACACACACGTGATTTTCTTAAGACATGATTTGGTTCAGCTGCTCTAGCTGTTCTGGTGCATTTTTTCCAGTTCAAGTGCAGTTCAGTCCTCTGATCCCCTCAGCCCTCCCTGGGGTTCGTCCAGTGAGAGATGCACAACATGATTAATGGGCAACACAGGTGGCTGATGGGAGAAAAGGAGGGGGGAAAATCCACAAACACCACATTAGGAGAAATTATAAATGAGGGTATGAAGTAAATGAACAAGTAGGAAGTCAGCACAGGTGAAAAACGTCCCTGATTGGTGCGTTTTGCACGATCACCTCTATGAAACATATTCAATTACATAACATTTATTTAATACAGTACTGTTGAATAGATGCATTTATTTTCTCAAAGAGGCATCTCCATTACTTCAGTAAATAACACATCTGGGTCCGTGATACCTGATCAGCAGATGACATTTTCACTGCAAATCAAAAATGAGGTGGAACAACAGATATGACATTAAATGTTCCATTATCTTGTGATATAACCAGCGGAGAGTCACCATGTAAATAGAGGCGATTTGTCAGCATCTCCGGCACAGATACATATGCTTATAATGGAGGATAATTCTTTTTGAAAGATCATGAAATCATATATTGCACCAGTGCCTCCTGAAAACAAGCCAAAGCAAACAACAACAAGCAGGTATAATGGTGGAACAGGAGTTAAAGGTAATTTCACTGCCTACCTGTGGATGTTGCACAGTGTTCACACTGACTTGTCACTGTTGTTGCATTATGTACGTGTGTGTGTGTGTGTGTGTGTGTGTGTGTGTGTATGACACAGAGAAAGAGACAGGAGGAGACAAAATGTGCCCCTCTAGCCTTTGTAATTATCTGCCAATTTTCTCTCCGTCAGTTGCCTTTATCATCCCTTTCAGATCTCACCTAGGGGTCAGAGACTGTCACTCCGTGGCACCTCCATCTCTCAATATGTGCTGGATGAAATGTAGAAGTCCTCCCATTGACCTCTGCCTGCCAGCTCCGACTTCCCTCTTGCCTTATTTGTTTCCCCGTAACAGGAGACATTTGGAGATAAGGATAATTATCAATCAGCGATCTCAGCAGCTATTTATGCAGTCACTGAAGAGGAGGCAGCGGATGGGTGTTACTTTCTGACACCAACTCAAGATGGCATGATAGATTGTCTCTTTTTGTGGATCTCCTCGACATAGAAAATGTTCTTGCAGGATATTTGGGCATTAATCTTAAGGAGAATCTTTATAGATTATATTTTCTTTTCACATTAAGAAAAGCAGGCTGTGGCATGTGATAGCAATTAGAAAAAAATCTTAACACTGTGAAAAGCTTTGGCTTGCATCGTTTTATCACAATTATGTATTCTTATTCTTCAAATTACCAGGAAACTATGACATTCAGCAGTCAGACCCTTGGGTTAAACTGATGCCAGTGCCCTTACCCTCATGTGGGTTGCCGCTGTCACCCCAGTGCTTCTTGACAAAAAATAATCCCCCATCTGATGTGACATTTGTACAAGCAAAAAAAAGCACTAGGCAAAAATTAAGAGCATTATTGCTGAGTTGAACACTCATGCAAGTAAGGGTCATCCATGAGGAGGTAATCCCACCATACGCTTTAATTGTCTTGCTTTGCTCATTTTAAAATGTCACAACTTTATTGCTCGCAAAACACTTCTGTCAGCCAAAGGGGACAGGCCATAATTAGAAAGTATGTTCAAGCTCAGGAAAAACATGATTGAGCAGATGTCTCTCGAGGTTTTCAGCATCACTTGTTTTCCAAGACACATCCGAGGAACATTGTGTTTTAAACGAGCAATTAAATTCAGGGGGATACAATGCTAGCTCATCTGGTTTATTTAGGTTTTCTGTTTTTTTCTCTTTAAAAAAACAACATGGACACATGCCAATGTTTTATATCCTTGATGAGGATTTGTCTCGGCTGAAATAGTGGTTTTCTTAAATGGTAACATGCATTGACATGCCTATTAGGTCAGCCTTGCTGCATGGTCAATCAAATGGATCCCAACTATCCCTATTAAAACAGATTGATTCCTGTTTTGGCTGTAGAAAGACTGATTGAGTTGGTTTGTTGTTGCAGTTGTTGTTGTTTTCAGACAGAGGTCAAATAAAGCGTGACATTTTTGACAATTTTCTTTTGTCATCGTCCAACTGGCTAGGCGAATCTCCTCGATCCTGTAGCTTTCTCATAGAAGTCGAACGCTTGAATAGCCAGGTTTCACTGGAAAGGGTTATTTAAAGGCTCGCTGGCTCTCAGGTAGAAATGCCTGCCTTGACACTGAGACAAGCCAGCAGGGGCTTTGACAGTTTGAATTACAACGGGTAGGTGTAGTCCATGCAGAGAGGTGTTATTACAACCAAAGTTAGTGACACATCCACCTACTGCATGTCAAGTCAGCGTGACAATAAATTCACTCAAGATGGCAGAATGCTGGTTTTTAATTTAGTGTATGCGCATAGTTTGTTGAAAGAAAACACAACTTTTAGCAATGGTAACTTATGTAACAGTATTTACAGAAGTAATCAAGAATTTTCTGACCAAGAGTTACTTTGAGAAGACAAAAGGTTTTCATTGTGATAACAAGGTCAGACAAGGAGACAACTTTGGAGACACAAATGTATTATTTTAATGTATTTTGTAATAATAGAATTGTTTGCTGTGAAAACTGTTCAGTACTTAGTAACACTGCTTTAAAAGTGCTCTTGTAATGAAGGTTAATTAATATAATTTCTGAACAGACAACAAACTAAAGTAAATTATTGTATTCCGTATTTATGTTCTGTAAATGCAAAAATCAGCTGCTTCTAACTAAGTGAGTAAAACTTACTGCCCCATGAACCTGAATTTTGTGAAGCTGCAGTAACCTGTTGTTAAGCTACGGTATGAAGATCTCTGTTGTCTCCACATTGTGTCATCACCATCTGTTTTTACATCTGGAACCCCAGTTCCCCATAGAAAAGCTGTCGAATATTATCTCATCTATATTTAGCGGGGGTAATATCAACTGGTGTTGACATTCCCTTCTCTCATTACACTGTTATCACAACCTCGCAACCTTTGAATTAATTAGTTGCTGCAAGTCAATTAGCCTCCTCAGCAAATGCACCGTGCCTGTCAAAACACCCTTCAAACCTCGGAACTCGAAAAGAGTTTAAAATAATGACTTTGGGGTTGATCGGCGAAACTTAAATCTGTCTTTTGCTCACTGTATGTGTGGCTCAAGGAGTAAAGCAACTACTATAAAAATGTACTCTTCATTAGCAGCAGATATTGTCTAATGACCAAACTGTTCTGCTCACAGTTGATTTTGTACGCCGTGTTTTGGTGTACAAAGCCATACAAATCTGAATTCTTCACTCCACACAGTCTGACAACATACCAAACAGAGCATGAGAATGAATGCTTTATTACTTGCTGTTGTGCCGATGGTATGCATGCTGATTCATATAAGATATATTCTCCTATTTTGATATGCGTACATACTGTAGAGAAAACTCCTGCTGTGAACCGCATTTCATCTCGAAGCTTCTGCAGTGAACTTTCACTCAGGGGGATTTCATCTCAGTGTCCAGCTGTGTCTTTAGGCACTCGAGATGCACAGCAATTACCCAATTTCTCTGCAGCTAATAAAATATTCAATTGAATTTTGAATTTTTTTTTTCTCTAAAGCTGAACATCCCTTGTGCCGCATGTGTAAAGTGATTTAAAAAAAACAAAAAAAACACTTCCAGTTTCCAGTGAGAGATCATCCTTTATAAATATAACTGTGTCAAGGACATGTTTCCTTTGTGGTTGACTTTTGGTAGTTTTTTTGCAGTGTTTTTTCATCCCATTCATGGATGTAATAACATGCTCCAACTGGGTCATTTGTGAAAGTCGGAATCATGAGGTGACTTCAGTTAAAAAAATCACTTTACAGTTTAAAAATGCTGAGAAGCCTGTGGTGATTTAGAGAGAAAAAAGACAGGGAGGGGGAAAAAAACTGAAAAATAAACCCACACACAGAGAGGTGAAACTCAAATAATAAAGTCCAAAAACCGAGTAAAGTTCCCCCTCGATCTTTTAGGGGCACCGAACAACTGCTTGGGTTTCAGGTCATGTTTGCAGTGGATTTTCCTGGCTGTTACAGTCGCTAAGAACATGCCTCAACTGCCATGAGGTGGATGAGAAATGGAGCTGTTAGACCCTACAACAGCATAAAACAACTATTTATATCAGCACTGGTTTCATGGCTGGATTTATGATCCTTTTAACCTGTCTCTCCAAAAAGCAGTGTCTGAAGCCCAGACATTGTAAAAACACATCACACTCTGTCCAGTTCTCTAAAGTCCAGGATGGGCACAGATAAAAAGCATATATTCTAAAACGATCTTTATCATTCTGACATTGTACTGTATATTACTGCATAATCTTTTGATAGGGTAACTTTTTATCAGTTTTATATTCACCAAATATATGCTCATCACAATATTTTCATGTCAATAATAATTCCTCCACTACATGGCTGCAATATATCTATCTCTCATCATAACTACTATAACCTCTGATGCTTTGTCTCTTTGAGGGAATCCCAAATCAAAATAACATAATTATGATATAAGGTTTTTATACTATGTTCATGAAATGCTATATATTGTTGACACTAGATTACTTTCTCTACTGCACCTGTCTTTATTATTCTGCTCTGTAAACACACTATAACTGCATTTCTTGTCATTATTTTATGTCCATTTGTAATTTTATCTTAACTGGTTTTCCTTTTCATATGCATTTCTTTACCCTCTATATAGCACTCTGAAAACGGCCTTATGATTGAAAGGTGCAATACAAATAAACTCACCCTACAGATAGTTTATCACTCAGAGTAAGAGAAAATATAGTGGTGGGAGTAAGAGACTGTTGGGGGTATTGATACACTTCCCAGCAAAAGCTACAATAAATCTCGACCTGCTGTCTACCTGTCATAACAGCACCGCTTGTCTTTCTACTGGTGTGTGCTTTTGCTGAGAATCATAGCTCTAAAGACGTGAGAATCAATTTAAAACAAAACTGTAGATGTTTCTTGAGCATTTTTTGTGTAAATTCAATGTATCTGTGGTTGTGAGGTTTACAGGTTGCCAGCAGTTATGCTACCCAGCCAGAGGAGACTCGCCTGTATGAATGTGCGGGTACATTTTTGAGCACAGCCATTTCTTGAGCTCACACCTCATGCTGCTTTTAATTGAATACATTGTCATATGAGATTCATATCCATTCCCTTCTCAAACTACCGGGTGCCATCTAAATGGCTCCTTTGTACAAACAGCAAATCTTTATCCCGGAATATTGATCAAAACACGGAGAATGCAAAGCACACTGATGAAAAAATGACGCGGGAAAAAGAGATGGATTTAGTCATGAATTTGAATAAGTGTGGAGGGAAATGGCACAGGTTAATAACAGGGATAAATCAAATCTTTCTCACAGCTTGAGGCTGCGGCTTGTCGATCCTTCTGTGTCGTTAGTCATCCACTCTCAAAGACCTGACAAAAATACAAACGCATAAATAGAGGAGACAGAGATCTCTGGCAGCAATTCTGACCTTGCTTCTCAGAAAAATCAAATGAATAAAGTGACTTAGGTTCAAACGCAGCCAGAGCAAAGGCGTTTTGCTCGTATCCTCATAACAGTTTTGTCTGTTTTCAGAACATTTTTGTTTAGTTGTTTCAAGACTGTAGGGGAAAATAGGGTACTTGTAATGAATACAATGCTTTGTGTATTCAACAAAAAATAAAGTTTTTTGTCTTATTCATGAGAGTATGCTATTTTTGTGAGAGAAAAAAAAACACCAAAGGAGCTTTCTTCCCAAAACATCCAGAAAAACATTGAAAATGAGACTGTCATATAAAAAGTGCAAAGAAAAACACTCAGTGGATTTAGCTATTTAATTACATTTATATAAATACATCTTAACATACTGTATGATCTGTCTCATCTGATGTTAGATGTTACCTAGGTCAATACCCGACTCTCCAATTAATTTTTCATGACCAAGGATTCACAGGTAGCAAATTTCACAGCTCATCATTACAAAGATTGTGTTTCAGGCAGGAGTTAGCTGGAAACACAATCGCACTGAGGACATGTGATCTCCTCTGGGGTAAACTGAGGTTAATAATGATAATATGCAGTGGCTTTCTAGGGTCTTGGGGTTAGTCTTTGTGTTTTGAAAGTGGTAAGGATCCACTAAACAGATTCATAAGCCAGATGAAAATTGAGTGATTTATGCAGACATATAGCCAATAATCCTCCTGTGACTGAGCATCATATGCTGATACAGGAAAAAAAAGCTTGATTTTCCTATTGATAACAACCTCCTGGGAGCACATGGGAAATATGTAAGACCTCTGTGTGAGTTTTCACTCTGAACCTCGTGGTACAGCTGGCTTGATTCACTGTCAGACACAGCTTGAAAGCTACGACAGTCAACGTTTCCTTGGTGTGATTTGCAGTGAGCAGAAAACATCTCAGCGCTGTATGTGTCACTGAGATGACGCGCAGTGGAGGAAACAAGCTGGTAACAACAGAGCTAATTAACTTAAGGTCATCTTACTTTGTATCATGAGATTAGCCGTTACCTGTGAAATATCAACATTACTACTGTAATATTAGATACTATAAATAGCCTAGTCACAACCCAAATGAAAACCTGCACAGCAACGTAACTTGCAAGCAGAGACTCTTACCAGGTGCAGTGACAGTAAGTGTAACAGTAAAATAAGAGTGTGTAGGACGGCTAAATGGGATGGAAACCAAAAGTGATTCATCATCAATCAACAAAAGGGAAGTAAGCCATCTGAGCAGTGTGATTATAAAGCAACAGCTTGAATTGAATATTCAATCTATGAGTCTGACCTAGAGAAGGTGTTAATTGACAGATTGTTTCCAGCTTTTTAAAAAGTGTGTGTAAGAGTGTATGTGTGTACAGAGGTTCCACTCAGGTTAAAAAGAAATGTCAAAGCGCATTGATCAGAAGTAAAAAGAATAATATAGATCAGGCACAAAAGTAGCACAAACTTTTAACAAGCAAGGAGTGTGATAAGATGTGGCTCCAGAAATGGTTTTTGAGCCATCATGCCTGCAAGACAGACAGTCTTTCAGTCACACACTGATATTCACAGTTTCCATAGCAACACATCTTTGATTTTTTTTGTAGCTGAAGTATTACTTTTTTTGGCAGATAAAATAAAACATCATTAATGCTTCACTCAATATGAAATATTGGAATGTGTGAATGTATTAATATGAGGAGAAAAGATCACACTACTGTAACTCCTTTTTTATCTTTTGTCAGGGAGTTATGTGACAGAGTGACGAACATCAAATGGCTTTCTAACGTGTTATTTTATGTTTTTCACTTGTTGTTTCAGGTATGTACAGGTGACTCAACTTGCATCACATCACATTATACATATGAAGAAAAATACAACAAAGTAATAAAATATTTTCTCCTGGGTTAATGTCTCAAAAGTTTGATAGTTAACAGCCTTTTCATACCTTAAATTAGTGTGTGCATGACTGGAGATCATCACCAGTGTGACTTGAACTTTAAAAATTCCAACGGGTAGAAAGACGTGCAATACCATGGTTTTGTTGTAAAAAAGAGACAATCACTGAGCAAAAGCGAGCTCCTTTAATGAGCCACTTCTATTATACCACCTGGGTTATGAGCGCTAACTATATTTCCTTTATGCTTTAGGATAAAGGAAATAACAAACACACAGAACCTGGTTTGCCAGATGTTCCTCCTGAGCAGCCACTACTTTGTTTGTCCTACACAAATATATTGTGAGAAGAATGCCAGAAGGATTCAAATGTGATTGGATGCTTTTTTAAAAACAACATATGGATCCACAGCAACCATTTGAAATCTATCTTCAAGCGTTCATGGGAACACTGTGATTCTCCTTTTTACATTTATTGAACTTCTGTTCACTACTGATCGCTTTCCTTCACACTAATGTCTTCATCCATAAAGAATCAAACTACAAAAGTTTCATGGTGTGTTAGTTATATTATGTAAATGCACAATGAGACAGTTTGTTATCCATATACAAAACATTAAAAGAAAGACTATGGAACTTCAGAAAGAAAAAACACAACAATCTTCCACTTGCAAATGAAAAAGTGAATTCATAAGCAATAAAATGCAATTCAGTACACTCAGGGGTTTTGCCAACGCAGCCTTATTTGGTCTGGTATGACCAGTGTCTCATCAAATGTAAGAGAGATATTTGCTGATTGTACTATACAACTCTTCTCTACTTGTGCCACTGTTTTACTAGATCTTAGCATTTTACGTTTTAGGCATGAAGGAAGGTAGTCGCACACTTGTAGCCACGATGGAGTCTTCTTCCTTGAAGAAGGCTGTCATGCCAAAACATTGACAACTCAATGAACTATTATTATACTAATAAACTGCTGCACTGTGGCTACAAGTGTGTGACTACCTTGGTGGTCAGTACCTCTCCAACACTGGTGTGAGTTCCTCTTCTCTCCCCTCCTGTAAGCTTTTCTCATATAAACATTTACACATTAACAGTATTTCAAAAGTAAAACAATGAAGAAACACCCTATATCTCACCAGAAAACATGTTTGTTTTCTCCACAGTGGCTGCTGTTCAGCAAAAGTTACAAAGTCTTGTTGTCTTGTTTAGATTAACTAGTTATCTAAAGCAACAAGACCTGATTTTTTTCCCACTTGAGGGCAGTAGAAACAAGCTGTAAAAACAACATTGACATATTGTCACCTATTAAATTAATATGGAGAACTAGTAAGCAGACACTTGCTTTTTTAAAGTGTGTTTGTGTCCACTGAAAGTGCTGCTGCGTACAGTCACTGCACATCCTATCACTCAATTTTGCACTATTTGTATTGCTGCTTCCAAAAACTCCATAGTCATAGCATCTAATATTTTTACTCTAATGCTATTTATTTATTTATTTATTTATTTATTTATCTATTATTTATTTAAATACTGGTTCTACTGTAACTTCCTTATTTGCATTAGTTTTTCTTCTTCTCCATCTCTTGTTTTACCTTATATTTTAATTTCATATGTTATATCTTTTATTGTTTATCTTATTGTTACAGCGTATTGTTACTTTGCCTGCAGTATTGTCCCGAGCCCCAACAAGCATTTAATTATACAGATGACCGATGTTATTCTGCACAAATGACAAATAAAGTTGAACTTTTAGCTCCATTTTGTTTTACACCAACTCCCGAGGGAAATATAAGTTCACCAGCTGCTTGTTTACTTTGTCTGTCTTGTGTGTAACAAACAGGATATAATATGAGCTTTAAATAGTGCTGGTAGGTGGATTTTGCTCACCTTTGGACAAAGCCTCTCTAACTGTTTCCCCCTGTTTCCAGTCTAAGCTGAGCTAAGCATCTGTCGTTAGCTTCATATTTTTTATACATGAGAATGACATGAGAATATCATGTCATAATATTTCTCTGAAAACTTGTTTTGTCAGTTGTTGTCAAGTTGTCAGTCTTTGTGGTTCATACTGAAAAAGAAAAAGAATTCAGTTGGAATTGTCCAGTATGAATAAGCTCATATGAAGCAGGAGGGTGACAAAGTGTGATAAATTCTATGCAGTGATGTTTGATTAAACAAATGAGACGAATAAGACTGCAAACAGAGAGCCTGTTCTTTTCCAAGCTGCTATTTCACCTCATGAATGTCAATGAGGAGGTGGTAGGGGGTTATTTATAGTTGAAGATTGAATGCAGGGTCTATCCTTCTGCCTGATAATGCCCCCCTGTTTGTCTTCATGTGGAGATGGAGAGATGTTTACGCTCAGAGCTACAGAGCCCTAGCATCACACTCAGTGCCCTGACACAGACAGAGGCAGAAAGGATAAAGAGAGCAAGAGGAAGACTTAGGAATAGAAGGACAGAGAGTATGAGTTATATTTGTAGGGAATGCCTGTAGCGGGGGCATGCAGATACAAATAAACACGGCACGCACACACACGCAGACAACACAGTGTGTGTGAATGCAGGACACAGTGCGTGGGCCATGCCCTTCTTGTGACGCCAGCTCAGTGGACACAGCATGTAAGAGTCATCGCTGCCTGCCATGGATAATTACCATAATGAATGTAAAGGCCTGGACACAAACACTACTGCAAAAAATAGCCCACTAGAATACTGCAAAGTACAAACAATAGTGCATTCTTGAAATAAACATTAGACAAGTCAGGTTTTGATATTTGGTATTGTAAGTCTTCCTCCCAATGTCTTATCTTATTGACATTTGTATGTTATTCATGGTCGGCCAAACTAATAATGATGGAAATGCTCTAGATATTGTGCGTGCTGGAATTTACAAAACTTCTCAAATGCTGAGATATTACCTCTGGGCTCTATAGGACATGTCTGCAATTGCCCTGCCAGTGCTTTTCAAAGTGTAAATAATCTTGAAGCTTCACAGATCTTACAGCGCTGTTGAATAATGCATGCCTGAAATTACAGTTGCTGTGTTAGCTGCCTCTGTTGTATCAGGGCATCTTCCTTCTCTCTCTCTCTCTCCGATTGATCACAGCCCATGATTCCCTGTGTCTAAAAAGTGGGATGTCACAGAGAGGACTCCTGATAAGAGATTCTGCTTTGTCACCCTTTGAAAAAGGTCCCCCCCGCCCCCTATCTGTGGTCACGCTGCAAGCGGAAATTGCACACTCCACCAATCCCAGAGTGTGAGGTTTAGAAATAATACCTTTGGACAACCCTGAAATAACCACTCAGAATACATGCATACTGTAGCCGCGGGGCATTTCCTCTCTATTTAACCAACCTGTTTGCCTTGTTTATACATTGGTAAACCAGAGACTTTTCTCCAGGTAATTCTACAACTTTCTGGAGGATGTAGTCCATAAACAAACCAAGGGCAACTCTTAGCCAATTAAAAAGAGAATTAATTACAGTAGGTTGGCCCAATTATAATTTCCACCTAAAATTTAGCAAGAAGCTTTATGTTTTAGTAGAATCATGGCATTCAGAAAGCTCATTGCTTTACAGATGCAGGAGGAATATACAGCGACACTTTTATGTACACCATGATCTTCTTTCCACTCAGATATGTTCATTATTGCTACTTGCTATTGTCAGAACCTTCTTTATGTGCCTATTATTAACCATTTTATATATAAAACAAAAAGAAAGAGGAACAGCCTTTGGTCTCAAAGCATTTTGCTTTGGAAAATCCATATTTGTTACTGTAACTGCACTCCATAGTACAGTACTATACGACACTTCTGTGACCAAAGTAGGGATGAAGATCTGTAATTGTGTCGACGGCTCTGGAAAGTTTTCCCTTTACTGTGCAGAACAGAGAGAAAGAGGGAGGCAGAGCACAACAGTACAGACAACAAATTTCTCTGTGATAGCGGTGCAGTTTTATGACCTGCTGTGTTGTTTTCTGATTATACTCCACTCAGTGGCATGGATGCTTTCCAAAACCTGTATATACTGCTGAGCTACCTACTGTCTTGGGAGAAAGAAACACATGGTCCTTCAATAAAACATAATAGAAATGACAATAAGATTTACCATCTTCATTCATCTTCTTCATTACCAACTTCAAGATACTAAAGCCAACCCACGAGCCTCACTAGCCCACTAGGTCTACTGGAATACTGGTTATGGAAGGCAGCTGGTAATTCATTACGTTTAATAGGATGTTACACTGCAGTTGTGCTTCAGGGCTACTACTTATTCAGTCTTTGATAAGAGTTATAAAATCTACTCCTTATGAGTTCCTCTGAGGAGAAATCTTATACAGCAAAATCCCTGAAAGGAAGCTCCTCTATAACAAATATAAATCCAATATACTGCAAGCTTACACAATAAAACAAAAATAGGTACTTCCATATATTTTGCAGACTGAGCTTATTTTTCTATCTCCATGTGTGGTGCCAAAGAGCAGTGCTGCCACAGTAGCCTTTTGTCTTTCCTACAGCACTCAGCGGCAGGCAGGAGTAAATTGGTCTCAGAGGACAAAAGCAGCATTAATGTACTGTAAAAAATTTTTAAAAAAGGTCTGGAATACAGTGAAGTTACTTTCCAAAGACATGGCCCTGTTGAGGTGTAATGTAAGTAGCAAGTGGCACATAAAAGCCAAGCCGGTGTCTTCTCCCAAAGCTTCGAATGATGTCTGAACATGCTCACTCCATCCAGGAATCATCACAAATTAATGATTACACCAGCTAGGTGTGAGAGTAGAGCTCTTTACTGGAGCAAAAAGAGCTTAAGGGGGCGAGAGGTCAATGATACTGTACGTATGCCTCATGATTTTCTTCATTTCGATGCAACAGTGTCTTGGCAAGGTCTGCTGGTTTACTATGGGGAGGTTATGTGTGTTTTAACCAATGCAGAGCCACCAAAACATCATGTTCATTAAATGTTTATACACTCTCATCATTCTACTCGAGGGCCCTTTTTTCTATGCGCCAATGAATAAAGAGGGGGAAAATCTGACTGACTGACTGACTGACTGACTGTCTGTCTGACTGCAAATTGCTGTCTTTGGTGTGCAAATATATCCATCCACATACAGAAAATGACATACAGAAAAGACTGAATTTCACACTCCGCCCTCAGAATTAGGCTCCATCACAGCTGAATAAGTATGATGGGAAAGGACAGTGAGAGGCTTTCTAGTAATCGCGCATGTCAGGGGAGATTTCTCTCAGGCAGAAAATGTGGAGTTAAGAAGAAGGGTGAAGTGCGAATAAGCGAGGTAGGCAAGACTTGATGGATTCCAGAGGAGGATGAGTGACCACTAATTGAGGAAGAGGCACCCCTGTTGTGTGTCTCCCTGCATGTCGCCGAGACAATGGAGGGCAAATTAGGTTTCTTGAAGTCATACGGGAGATATAAGGCGTGATGGAGTATAATAGAGGCAAATGAAATGAGGTGATTTAGACTGAAAGATGCAGAGGACATAGCTCCTTAAGGGAGCTTACAACCACTGGAGTGTGAAAAGTTATAAGAACTTAGGTATTATGAGTCCAGACAAGTCAAACTCTGTGTCCCTGACTTCTTATCATGGACAGTAGAGATGTCAAATCTAACATTGCAGGTAAAGTTTGACATGGAAGCCAGTTTCACCCAGTTCACACAATGGGAACAGTGAAGGGTGAGCCATGAATATGTCATTGAATGTGTGTGCGTGCAGTGCGTTTTAAAGTCAAGTCAAGTTTATTTCTATTGCTCGGGAAATGTCTCAGTGGGCTTTACAGGTTGAAACAGCAACAGATCTTGACCCACACAAGAATAACTCCACAAAAACACAAAGAGAGAAAAAAAAAACCTTCACATGAGCGGAAAAAAGAACAAACCTTCAAAGACAACAAAAGGTTTCCTGATCTTACACAGCTGTGGATAAGGTCTGGTTAAGTTCAGACAAAAGTGTGTTGTTAAGGTCGGGGAGAGATTGTGATTTGGTGATAAATAAGTGCTTGGGGTTAGGGTTAGGGTTAGGGATTTGGGTTAGGGTTAGGTGACCTTCGCCAATGTGGTTACAATAATAACCATTAGAGAACAATCAAGGTCTGTCAGCAGGAAACAAGAAGGGAACAGCTGTCTCTTGAGGCAGAGTTTTTGAGGTTTTCCTTGACCCATCCAACCAATCCGACCTCCTCCCTCCCCCAACAGACGAGAGGAGTGAGGGGATGCTAGGGTGAACGTAAATGCACAAACATGTCGTTGGGGAATTTGCCAATTTTTTTTTTTTTTTTAGAGGACAGTCTCATTGAATGAGGTCAGCATGTGCAGCTTGGTGACGGAAAGACATAAAAAACTCTTTCAGACAAAAAGATGTGGCAGAGAATCCTGGGAGCACAGAAGACACAACTAGTCTCAGGAGCTTTTATTCCAATACTAATGGTCATTGTCACTTCAATTTCATTTTTCATGCAGATCAATCTGTTTTAAGCTCATCATCTCAGTCTTGTATTTAGTGAGATGGTTCTTTAATCTTTAATCTAGTTTTCTGCTAATTAGTTAATTACAGGTGGTTTCAACTCAGCACACTGATTTGAATTAAATAGATGATCTATAATTGTATCAGAACATCATGACACCCGGCTTGTTTGCACTGGATCCCAAAGTGCTCACTGAACAATTAATCCTCTCTGAGTCATCGGAGACATCAGATGGTGTCTGTGTTCTAAATCCCAGTCAACTGTTGCTAGTTGCTGCCATTTCGTTTGAGAGTTTAGTTTGTTTCAAAACATCCCAAATTATTATCCACAAGTAGCAGCAGACGTGTAGCAGCAATTTACAGAGGAATCAACCAAAAAAAACAAGTTCGTCTAAGAAATAGCCTCCATGCTGTTGTGCCAAAACACAACACTTTGTTGCTGCCACTATCAGCCTGAGCTTTGAACAGATCAAGGTATTTGAACCGTGCCTTGAGGAGACATCACATGATTAGAATAAAGACTGTAATAAAGAAAGGCAATGAGAGATAGAAAACCCCACTGAACACATAATACCCATCTGTGCTTATTGCTGCAGTGTGTGCATGGGATTGTGTGTGCGTGTGTGTGTGTTTGAATGTTCGGCAGTAATGGTAAACAGCATGCAAAAGGATCAAGTATTTCCATGGTGTAGCACAGGACAAAGCCATTACAGTAATCAGTCTGTGTTGAGTGGAATTGAAAGAACCAAATATGCAGGCTTTCATGTTAGTGTTCCACCAGGATTTAAGAGTTGATTGTGTGATTATCTCTGGCCAAATGATGGCTTTTGCACCAGTTTTACTTGCCATTTTTATCCATTACGCTCTCTCGCCTTTTCACAACAATTTGAGATGTAAAAAGGACAACAAAATTGGGGACGAAAATCAAAACCCTACATAAGCTCACTTGGTATTACCCATGACGGCAGCATTTCTGCTTTGCAAAAAGCCAAAGATGGGCAGCTTTTACTGTAGAGGAATTATAAGTAAATAAGTCCACACATTTAGGATAAGATGGATTTTTTTTCTCTCATACGCCACTCAGATCTCAGTGTTTTCTGCGTGGTCCTAAAATACATCATTTATGGCAACTCAACCTAATTTGTGTGTAAAATTAAGCTTGTCATGTCTCTGTTTTAATTCTTGAGGAAACATGGAACACAACTTGAGGTGGACACACAGTGAGGTGTTGGACCACATGATTATTTATAATGTTACTCTAATGCAAGCCGAACTCAAAATAACATGTGTAACTAGTCACCAGTTCTGATCTATGGTGGATGTCGTGCTCAACAGTGATGCATTTGTTTTTAGCAATGCTAGCAGCGTGGCTCTGGAGATGGTGCTGTTGTTGCTGTTGGTCAATTGATCACCACCATGACTGTAGACTCTCTTGTTTGTTGGCAATGAACCAAAATGTATTTTTTAAAAATTGTTTTGCCATCATCAAAGTGCAATAGACTGATCCTCTGTCCTGGCTGCAAAGTTATCATATAGATTTTCAAGAACTGTCAAGAAGCTCAAACTGGGGTTGTGGCTGGATAGCAGGTACAATTTTAACGTGACGTAACGTAACATAATGTGTACACACATAAAAATACACTATTGTACCCCTACTAGTTTACACTATTCCTAAAATAAAAGAACATAATGACAAGTGGTCCCTAAAATGACAGAGCATATTCAAAAACATTCAAACAATAAAAATGTTTAAAAAAAAACCAAAAACCTATGAGTGCACCATTAGTGACAATTTCAGTCAGTGTGATCTTAATTTCATTTGTGAGGAAGGCTAACTTGATGTAACTGAGCCCATACAACCAGGCACCACTGAAACTGACTAGAAACCCTCAATCACTCAAGATTGGTGTAGAACTGCAAACTGCTGTGACTGAAATGAAAATGAAACAGAATTATCATTATTGATACATCTGGAAAACCACATTTGACAAATAACTGTCACTGGTTGCATCAAAGTAATTATAATAATAAATCACATTTCTGTGGCTTCTCCAGAGAAACACTAATGTCCTCCAGATTCATGACTACTTTATCATATTTATTTAACTTGTTCAAGTGGGTTATTCCACCAGAGGGGGTCCACTCTGACCCACTTACATGTCTTCATGATAATTTTTCATTTCAAACTTTATGCCGAGTAAGGTTTTTTTATCCGTTTATTTTGAGACACTTTAAGTTTTCCATGTTGCTGGGCTTTTTTAGCGGTCTGGTTCTCCGTTAAATTATTTGACATGTACACCAGGATCAAAAGCCCTAATGCATCTTATGCGGCCCTGTGTGTTATGCAAATGGAGGTGTTTTAATGAAGGCGCCATGAATAATTCAGGAGTGGTGTTCCACAGAAACGCACTGCAGGAACAAATTCATAGAAAAAGAATTGCTTTGGAAAAATAAAAATGGATGTTGATGTATCTTTCCCTTCTGTTTGATATCCAGGGCTGCTCATCACTTGCTTATTAACAAATGTCAGCAAACTGAAATAACCCATTTAATTAGCTTGCAAAGTGCAGGAGATGCACTCATCCTGCGTCCACTCAACTTCTGTCTTGCCACTGCCAGCCTTTTGTACTTTAATAAGATTAAAACCTAATATCAGGGTAAGGTTTCAAAACCAGTCTGAGTACCATCTACAAAGAAAAAGAAAAAAGGAATACACTTAGCTGCACCTTGTGTTCTGACATTTGTGAAAATAGACCAATTGAATCATTAACAACCGTGTGATGCACTAAAAATAACATTTAAAAGATCCCTGATGGTGAGCATGTGGAGTGTTGTTAACATGAACAAATAGGAACGTCATTTTTGATTATGTTCCTTTAGCTGTGCAAGTTAAGGATGACACTTTTCACATGGCTCTGCTGCAGGGACTTCAAGCAGACGTACGTATTGTGTACGGATTGTGGTTTGTGCCAAGTTGTTGCTTTGACAGCCTCAGGCTAAGAAAGGAAGGTGAGAATTATTCACCACCCACACAGCACTTACAAGTCTCTTATCTAATCCTCCAGCAATAGTCTAGATGAAATCCTTTGCTGGATCAAACTTAGGACGTGTTGACCTAAAAGGGCCCAGACAGCATTCTTCAAGCACACGCACACCTGGGTTGTTTCAAATCACCATTCATCAAACTCCATTTCGTTGATGTAAGTGTTGTCATTACCTGTGAATGACAGCCTGTCTAAGTGTTGCATTCACCATCTGTACTCACCGTCAGTCCCTTTCAGGTACAATGATATAATGCAGGTAAAGTACATCTGAACTTCCCAGTGTCCACTGTGTCACGTGCAGATGTCTTTACCAAAGCCCCCCACCCCACTGTTCTCTGACACAGCCAGGCTGACTTTGTAATCATATTACCAATGCATGTCTCATTAGTTTCTGCCATGGCTGAGTGTCCCTGCCTCCTCTTGCTCTACTCATACCCTCTCACACACACACACATACACACACACAAACATCCAGTCAATTGCTGGCTGGCATTTGAGAGTGTCTGGGTTTGCATCTAAAGCAGTTTACCAGGGAAATAATAGCCCTCTAAAAGGATTCTCTGTATGCAGAATCATCCCATTCCATTTGCATTCTAGTGAGACAAATTAAATTTTAGCAGAAGGTGAGTACAGCATCATGTTGAGGTGACAAAAAAAAAAAAAAAAAAGAGCCGAAACAGGGGAGTAGGACACCTGAGACCTAAATTAGATGGGAGTTCTTCTGGGTGTTACAATGCTGTGACTGAAAGCTTCACATTTATGAGAGATATTGCTGCATTTATATTTTTTAAAAAAGTGGAATCAATAGAACTGACAAGTAAGAAATATTTCAAGTAAGTCTGTGAGGGAGATAGAGAGTTTAGGCTATTGTAATAGCAGCCTCTTGAATGCGTGTCTAGACACTGATGTCTAGCTTGATGGCTGTATCTTTTCTTTCTTTCTTAATAGTCTGCTTTGTATTTCAATATTCATTTCACATCCACTTGCAGAGAAACGCAGACAAAGAGTGAAGGCCATTGGAAGAACATGGAAAATAAAACACTTTCATTCCGATTACGTGTCAAGGTCATGAGCCATCTTTCTGAGCTCCTTTTCTTCATCTGCAATGTTGCTGAAGCAGTTCCTAATAAGAGCATACCGTCAAATAACCTTCAATACTCAAGCCCCCTTTTCTCCACCCACCCTTAACCCTTCTTTCTGGTAGAGTGCTCAAAGCTTGTCCTTGAGAGTGTGTGTGTGTGTGTTGCTCTCAGTAGGCCTGACTGGCTGTTTGTCTCTTTTAAAGAGCATGAGTCGTGACGTTGGTTTAACTCCTGATACCGATGCCTCTGCAAACACTTTAACTGCATTCCTTCAAAAGCCGGTGAAGAGAAGGTCTTCCTTAAGAGCATCTTCAGAAACACCTCTCACAGTTCCCCTCTCTGTGAACTCTGTGGTGTTCATTATTGATGAGATGTTCACGGTCATCATGCTACCTTCCTCTTCAGTTGCATTGTAAACTCAATATGTAGCACCTTGAGAGAAACTGCAAATCTTCCCTAGGTGCTATGTTTTTTTTGCACTGTGTCCTGTCCTTGCAGCGTCTTCAGCTGGTTTAAAGTTGTTGCAACACGGAGTGTTTACAGCCCGTGGGTATTGGGCCGAAATCCCAGCATGTGTGAGCATGCTATCGATTTCCTCCCACCAGGCAATTTCCAGGGCACTTAGCCTAAATATCAGGTCCAATCAAATCGACTGAAACTGAGTGATCCGCTTTGAACTGGGATCTATGAGTTTGTGTGTGAGCGTGTGGCATCCGCCAGCGATAACACAAGAAAAGCACCACGCAACAAACAAGCTTGTTCCATTCAACGCGGATGCAGGTGATGTAAACGTCCTGACCTGTGCTCATTTCCAAAGGCGATTATGACATTTGAAAAGGTCACCTGCACGTCTTCAAAATAGATTTAGTGGAGCAAAAAAGCTGCTTGTGTGACACTCACGGGGGCTTTGACTAGAGTAATCTTTTGTTGTTGTTTAGAGGTTTTAACGTTCCACGGAGAAAGCAATTTTAAAACGGATGAGGGCGTAATCCCCGACAATACAGGGATTATCTCTTTAAATGACCTTTATCTCGCCATGAGGCATGGAGTGCTTTTCAACTCCACTATCCCAAGTCTGGTTTGATTACGGCTACAATGCCTATTTATAATCAGAGGGCTATAGACAGACTATACAGCTGCAAGGAGGCTGCGCATTCAAAGTGGGAGATAAGGGCCCCCAAGGTATTTTAGAGATATGAAAGAAGTCCAGTGACATGTGGGAGGATTTGAACAACAGAAAGGTTTAGGAGAGGTTGAGGAAGTGAAAGTGAAATAAGCTCATTCTTTTATAAATAAATCTGTGTCTGAGAAGATTCTGTCACTATGTTTATCTTCCTGTCTTTGAATGCACCATAAATTTAAAATGTGAATTTGAGTCACAGTTTCGTTTTTTGAATTTAGGACAAATAAATATGGTAAGAAGGGAAAAGCTTTCTTTCTGAACCTCTGAGCTGTTTTTTATATTGAAAGGCTCAAAAATAATGGATCGAATCAGAGGGGTAGTTGGGCTGTTTTAGACAGATATAAAGAGGCTGATACACGAGTCGATCTTCTCCCATCTTCGTTAGTTGGGATTTTTGCCTCATCAAAGGTGCTATATTTTCCCTTCAGAAATTGAAGAGGAGAGGGAGCTCCGCTTTGGTTCAGATAATTGGAGCCATGGGAGCTGGTACAGTAATGGGAAAGAGATTGACTACAATGTTGACTATATTTCATAGCTAAACTTTCTTCCATATGACCATTTTTGTTCTTTTTGGTTTGAAGTGACAATACTCTTTATTGTCAACTACTGTTTTCTCATGTTGTTTACTGTGTGGGAGGAACTCATGCAACATTCAGTTTGGTTATTAAAGTTTCTCTGGTTTGCATTTCTATAGACCGAATGTTCTCTTAGTTCAATATGAAATATGGTGTGCTGTGATTTGCCAAAGTTACACAACAAACTGAATCTCTTTAGCTTTCAAGAATTGTGTTTAGTTTTAAAGTGGTCTTTGTAGCTGAAAGGCTCACTGGTCCTAATTTTTTTTTTTTTTTTTAAAAAAAGCCTCTAGCCAATGAAACATTTAGTAGCCAGCACCGCTTCTATATCGTGTTTTATTACATCTGTGTGAGTAAGATTGTTGAATAGGTCAAATCTCAACTTTATTTGACTTATATCCTTGATGAATATTTTAGCAATATGCATTATGCATGTAAGGAGCCACTGCATCTATTGCAGAGATAATGAGAGCTTAGTTTGTGAATGAAATTTAATGTATAATTGTGGAAATACTTTTGAAAAATAGCACCAAAGAAGGTTTTTCTCCTGATAATGTATTCACATTCCATGTTCAGTGGAAGGACATCTCAACTTGAAAGTGAGCTTACCATATAAGTGAGTGCTTTTTAAATTACAGAAAAAGAGCAGCCAATAGAGGCTGATGAATCATCGCAACAACTTAAGAAGAAACTGGGAAGGAGGTTCGCGACATTAACAATTTGAAGATAATAAATAGCCCAGCTGCTGGGTTTTAAACTTTAAACTTTAAAGGGAGGTAGAGTGATTCACCCTGGGATAGTTGGCAGAATAAAGGCAAATGATTCAAAAAGTCCTAAACCTTATAAATAAAGTACTGCATGACAAATTGCTTTAGTTTCAGTGTATTCATTATTACACTCTGGAGATAAATGCAGAAATACACTTTTCACTTCAAAATGTGTGTCCTTATATGTGTGTTGTGGTCACTTGTTTGAAATAAAAAACAATGAAAAGTTCAATGTTCAATACAATGATATAAAAGACAACAGATATTACCAGCATTTTGATTATAAATAAATTATCAACTTTTCATCCATATATAAATAAAATATACAGTAATGGAAAGTAATTTTTGATCTGCTGCCTTTTGTTAAATAACAAAATCAATGTACAACAGTGAAGATTGTAGTTGACAGGTACAAAAAACACTTTATTATTATTAATAAAATCATGAAACACTCAAATGATACATTTCATTCTCTTACAGTATGTACAAAATCTTTTCACACTGATGTTTATGGTGGGTGTATTCTTAATTTTCAGTCCCTGGGCAAAACTTCTTCCTGCAGTAAAAACTTTTGAGTCATTTTTATTGCCCCAAATTTGGCTATTCAAGTTATATTTAATGCCAGGAAAGCTGAGTATAAAAAGTATCTTGAAAGGGTTTGAAGTAGACTGTTTCAACTGGAGCTTGGCTTTATGCAGTGACTGGGCTGGGTCCACTGGGCTCGCTAACAGACCCTCCGTGCTTACGTCCCGAATATTCTCCGATAAATGAACCGTCCTCATTGAATTCTCCTCCACCGTCGGCGTAGTCGACCAGGCTGTCTCTGCTGACGCTGTCCCCGACCACATCATCGCCATTCAGGGTACACAAGCTACTGCCCTTCAATGGCTTCTCATCACTGTCACTGCCATCAACAACAACAGAGAAGGATGGCCGGGGTCAGTGGTGCAGTGCATAAACAAACACATTGTATAGTACATCAGGCAGATGTTCGGAGGCAACACATATGACCCTAGAGAGGTGTTTGACACACAAGCACAGATACACACAGAAACACCAGCGTACAGAGCATGTACAATACGTAAAGACTATTAAATGCTTGACTGCGCTAACAGACACACACACACACGCAGGCTCCCACTCACAAAGCAAGTTCTTATGGTTTCAATACATCACTACGAGCAGTAGGCAGGGGTGGATGCAGCGGCTGCACAGCAGGAAAGAGAGCGCAAGGGAGGCGGGGAGGGCTTGCTACAATCACTTCACTAATTGCTAATTGCCAAGGCTTCAAGACCAAAGGCAATTTCAAATCTCTTTAGAGCCAGCGATGGAAATTGCCAGAGTGCAGCTCATTTCGAACAGTGAGAAAGAAGAAGACGTGTGTGTGTGTGTGGAGGGGGGGTAGAAGGCTGAGATTGAGAAGGGTAGAAGGAAGAGGGGGGAAGAGGTGGGGCATATGCAATCCCAGACAAACAGCCTGTCATTCCTGGTATTCCCAAGGGGCCCACACGCAGGCCAAGGAGATTAGATGCCAATTTAAGGCTGGGCAACTGGCCAACTTGCAGGTGTCTCACTACAAGACGCAGGGTCACCTCAAAACACTGAGGATATTTTTCCTCCCTGTCCTCTTTTCTAATTCCCCAAACCATCCATGTTTTTGTAACACCTCTCTCTCCTTCAGTTTAGTATTCACACCGCAGAGCGTCTGCGTTCCGAGACGACACTCAGGTGGCTGATATGTGATAGTGCCATTTGTGGCGTGCTGCAGTTGACACATATGTCAAATACAAGCACAGAGACTGTAGTTCAAGCCATAGACTGTATATAAGGATGCATGACGTCCCCAAAAGTGAAGCCAAACTATCTCGATCGCCCCCTGGTGGCTGGTTGCAGTATAGGTCATAAGTCCTGCCCCATCAATGTTAGCGAATGGGACATGGGCCAAACTAAAAAATCAAAGTGCACAAATACATTTTTCCCAAAGATGGTTTCTTTCATTTTAGGTAGTTGTTATCACACCAATGTACGTTAAAGCTCTCATTTTTCTGATACGTTTGTTTTTTATTATTTATTTGATGATATGAAAAGGGGGTGTGGCATCATGATTGACAGCTGTGATTGACAGCCGCTCTAAAACCTCCATCAGACGAGCCAAGACACTAATGTATGCGTTTTCATTTTGCTAGCCAGTAACTAGTAGCTGTAGTTACTGGCTGGTTGTGGCTGGTTTACCTCTCCATGGCACTACCTCTTGGCAGGGGGACGGCTGTCAGTCAAGTTGAGGGGGCGGGTCCTGTGGGCCGTCATCCTGCTGCCCAACTCTACTGCACAGACTCTGGTTGCAAATGACGTCACACAAGCATGATGGCAGTTCCCGGAAACATGATATTTTGGCTTCACTTTTGCATAGCGGAAGGAAGTGGAGACTCATTCTCCGCCTTTACATACAGACTATGGCTCAAGCTAAGATTACAAAGCAGGTCTCTTTCACGTGTATTTTTAATAACCAATCTTATCTATCCTATTTCATGAGGCCGTTTACCATGCAAGCCACATAAGGTCCGTATTTCAACTCTTATCAAACCTTTTTTCTCTGACGACTCCAGAGCGCTGAAGATAAGTGGCTGTTATCTAAGAGCAGAGGAATGCCACAGACGCTGCAGCCCTCCCACAATGACTTTGAATACAGTGATAAAATGGGGCTGAGTGCTTTTGAGCCCCAGCTCATTCAGGACCTTGGTCAGGATCCAGCTCAGTCGCAGCTGTTGCCATGAAAAGGCTTTCCTTCAGCCTCAACAAACAGGTGAGAGATGGAGTGGAGGCACATCACTGGGCAGAAGGTAATTAAATTTGTCTTGCCATTGACCCATGGTGACTTGGTTTGGGGGCAGCACAGAAACGTCAGGCACAAGGCAGACTTTTTCACCCCCTTGCACCTGAAGGTGTATTTATTTTACTTGTGGTAAAGTGTCTGTAGGAAAACTTTTTCCACATCTGCTGCCACCTCCCAAATTGCACATAAAAATACAAGAAGATGAGAGCTGAGATGAGAAAAAGGAGCAGGGGTAAAATAAAAAAAAGAAAAACAAATAAACTAGCTAAGGAAAAAATTGCATCACACTGTCGGCTAACAGCCTACTCCAGCTATGACACCTGCTGTTCTTGCAGTGGACACAGGGGCGAGGCAGCAGAGGGCTGTCTCTAAAGAGAAATCGTCTGGTGCATAATTACCACTTGTCAGCTCCCAAGACACGTGGCATACCAGTAGGTGGTCTATTGCCTTTGGAGACTCAAAGGGCACAAGAGAGCCCTGAATCTAGCTCTATAGCCAAGAAAACAACATCATAGTAAGGCTAAGGGCACTCTGGGGGGACAGTAGTCAAAACAGCTTCATGAAACCAACCATGAGAGGCATTTTAAACAGAAAGTTGCAGCCAAACATCTCTACAAGCTCACAAACTCATATTTCCATGGCCTCCCTTGTCTGATGACTGCAAAAGTAAACTTGTTACCTGACCTGAAATCAGTATCACAATATCAGTGAGTGTGTGTGTGTATGAAATCATACAATTGATAAACTGATAAACCATTTCCAAAATTCTTCACACATGTAAAACAAAAACTAATTTTGTTAGTTTTTGATTACAATTTGCTTTGTATCTTATACCTAAAAACAATCATATCATCATAATGTATTTCCACTGAAAACCAATGTATGATTATACTGAATTATCGTTCAGCCCTACTTGGCATTAAACCTCACAGACAACAATATCTAAAGCAATCCAAACTGTGTTTAAAAGCCATCTCGATATCTGTGCAGCAATCACTGAGTCACTGATGTTGGCCAACACCCCTGTCATCCCAACAAATATGGTCATTTTGAGATACAGGACGGTAAAAACGTACTTATTACATCTTTAAGCCATATAATCTATAAACTGTGTTGTAGACAATAGATTTTTTCCTGCTGAACAGAATAATGGTCTTGGCAAGAATCACAGGAATGCAGGAATTGGCAGCGACAACACAATTGTGAGTAATCATGTTCTGAATAATATGATGACGAGCAGAATCAAAGCACACAGAGGAGGCCATTTTAGGTGATTTTCTGTTGTGTGTGTTTGTGTGTGCGTATGCACAAACAATCACAGCATTGTCACACAGTTGCTGCAGTGCTGTCAAGCAAAATAGGATTCAGTCGATATCCATAAACTGTCACCGTAGCAGCTAAACAATGCAAACAATGGAAATTCAACAGCCATTATAATGTACAACAGCTGTCTGCTTCGGGCTTAAAGGCCCAGTTTTTCCACCCATTTGCCATGCTTAGTTTATGTCTGTGTCGCTGAATGTAAGATATTTCCTGTTGCTGTATGTCGAGATTCAGTCTGTGTGTCTGCAGTCGGAGCTTCCTCTATTGCAATTAAACGTGTCTGTATTTAATTCCCAAATAAGCTGAGGCACTAAATCAAGAGACAAAAAAATTTCATGTTTCGGTAACCCCCAGTCTCCTCAGAGAGGTCTTTCTATATTAGAAGTGGCTAAACCATAAGCTGAATAGGTTCAGTAGGCAGCTTAAATAGTTAATAGCATTATAGCTGTTGTCTAAGAAATGTCTTGGAAACTGGAGTGGTCGCGCTAGCACCAGTCGGCCAATTTTGGCTCCATCCCCCATTCAGTTCTACAGTAAGCCACTATGGAACAGTTAAAGGAAAATTCCAGTTTATTTCAACCTGATGTATTTCCTATAGATGTGGCAATTGTGGCTTGTGGCTGTGTCATGTTAATTTGTGTTTAGAAAGAGAGAAGTCATTATTCTGGTGCTGTGCCAACATGTTTTGTACAATATTAGACTACTCAACTAAAACAGCATCTCATAGTCTCCTTACAGCACCGAGCACTCTGTTTAGTGCTTTTTTTGTTTGTTTTTGACCCACGTTGGCCTCGTGACACCACATCCTTTTTTTCTGCATTGAGTGCTAGACAGTTTTGTTGGACTGAATGCTAATGTGGCCGTCCAGTTGAGAATGGAGTTACTGCCATGTCTTTTTCTTATTTGTTTTTGTAAACTGTATTATTTTTTCTTCTAACAGTAATAAACTAACTAACTTGCTACCGTTTAGATTTTGATTCTGATCACATATGAGGTGTATGTGTGTAGATGTTTTTGGCAAGCAGCATTCAAATATGCACAGACACACACAGACATGCACATTCTAGCACACAAAATAACTTACTTATGCCTACAGGAATGAGCTAAGTCACATGTACTGCTGAGTGCACACAATCATAATTCCAACTAAAGGGGAACAAAGCTTTAGTTGAGTGTTACCCACTTCTGTTAACTACACTGTGTGATTACCTAGCCCATTAAATGATGAGAACATTGGCTTCTAGGCTGATCCTGGTAAAGCTCATGAATGCAAGGTTTGCTTTTGGGATGGGAGAGAGAAAACATTACTGTGACACATAAAAAATGAGTTTCTTATCCAGATAATATTTAACATATGGTTGTTAGATTAATGTTGCCAGAACACAATGCATTTCAAGGAGATAAAAAAAATGTCATTTCCTCAGAACACTTTGGCACTGCAGCTTTTCTCTGCAGAGCAGGAGTACAGCTCACCTGTATTCACAGAAGGTGTCATCATTCATTCCCTGTGACTCCATGTCAGGGTGGAGGTCTTCCTTCTCTTTCACTGCAGGAGGAGCACAACAGGCATTTCAGCAACATTGTGAAAGGTCAGCATTTTCATCCGCAGACATGATTACGTATTACATGTACTGTTGGGAAACATAATCATTTGTAATGCATCAAATTCAAACAACCATAAAGGTTCTTGTCTGTAACATTTTCCAAAGGGAAATAACTCAAACAGTAAAATCTGCCTTTGTTTGTTTTAATGACCTACAGTGATTTCCTGTCAGATGACGCTTGGAGACTAGAGCAAAAGCAAAGCTCAACATTCATGCTTAAATGATCTGAACTTTTACTTTATAACACCTGAGTGTTTGTAAGAGATGGAATTCAAAAGCTTTTGAGCACAACTAAATATGACTGTGTAAACATTATATCAAGTCGGTACACTGAAAGCCTCTCTTCTGTGTGTGCACAAAGTGCTACACATCAGCTCTTTGTGTAAAATATGCTTTAAAACAAAACACAAAAAAAATTCTATACTTTCGAAAGAG
Organism: Thunnus maccoyii; assembly: GCF_910596095.1. Classification (NCBI taxonomy): domain Eukaryota; kingdom Metazoa; phylum Chordata; class Actinopteri; order Scombriformes; family Scombridae; genus Thunnus; species Thunnus maccoyii. The sequence goes on from NC_056536.1 coordinate 14,094,590, forward strand.
ACAAAAGAGGGATTTCATGAAAAGAGCTGGATGGGCAAAGGGGGAATCCAAAGGAGCTGATGAAATATTCAGTGCTTCATGTCAAAAGCTACTGCAGGCAAAGAAATGGAGTGGTGGGGAGAAGACGGGAAAGCAGGTTGAGAGGAGAGAAATCGAGTGAGGAGACACTTTGCAGGTAGGTACCACTGTGAGACTGAATTTGGCTCTGATACAAGGCAACACAATAGTGCAGGGGAAAGGGCCCGGAAGGTCTGCACAGGTGAGAGGTTTAGGAGGTGTGGAACAAAGCCAGCTGATTCTCACTCATCTGACTTGACGAGGTATGTAATCAGAGGTACCAAGCAGAACTAACAGGGGCATACAAATTATTTTGCATGCAGCAAAACTGTACTAGCTGCAAGCAGCTCATGGGGTTAAATGCATAGGTGTCCAACATGCATGCATCGGGCATTTCCAAACAGGGTGGGGGGTCAGGGTTGAGGCCCACTGTACGTTCTTTCAGGAGGTCAACCAAAATCACATCAAAGAGTCAAATCAAGAACTGGTGGTCTTTAAAAATTTCAGAGATAATTAAGCTGCGTATTACCAAACCAGACTGATATCTTCTACATTTAATATACATTTCAGGTAATTTTGGTTCACTTCCTGAAGCGAAACAACATGGAGACCCAACCCTGGTCAAAGACTAACTGACCTTTATCCATGGAGAACATGTCTTGTCGCTGGGGCGGCGGCGTACCTGCATACTTGCCACCTTTGTTTCTCTGCACAAAGCAGGCCATGAGCACAACAAGGGTGAGGAGCGCCACAGCACACATGGTCCCAATGAACCAGCCCTGGGTGGAGAAGTTGCTTTGCTGACCTGCCATAACTGTGAACAAAAAACAACGAAAAGACAGAGGATCAACTTTGCACACATTGGCCTATTTGACTATGACAATCCCCTCAAGCGCTCCTCATACAACTGTTTCTTTGACTTAAAACAGAAAAACATGATGGATTCAAGTTTGAGAGGATGTTCTCACATTGTATTTCACTCATATTCCCTTCAGCTACAACACTCTGTCTCCTCTGAAAGAATATTAGATAGGAAGGGGGAAAAAATGCGCAGAGATGTAAGAAACTCACACATTCACCACACTCAATACCCATTTGTCAATGATAGGCCGGTTTTGTTATGGCAGACTAGAACCTAAATCACTCAACTCTATTGACTGTGACACCTTTCCCTCATCTCACCTTTGACTCGTGTCTGGATAACGTCTTCGAAAATGCTAGCGTTATCGAGCAGCCTCTTGGCCATGAGGCGCACCGTGTACACCGTCCCAGGTTTGAGCCCATCAATTATGTGGAAACTTTGAGAAGTGTTTACAGCCTCTGAAATCCGCCAGTTACCATCACCTACACAGCGAAGCACAAGAAGTGCACAAACAGCAAGTCTGTGTTAGCATTCATACTACCGAATAAGAGCTGTCGCCAAGTAAGAAGTAGTTCGTAAGTTAATACATTTATTTATTGAACTATATATAATGTTAAATACATCTTACTACATTTTGAGGCAATGATGATGAGGAAATGATGAAGGTAGCCATGCAGACATTAGCTCATGTACTGTACATGCTGACTTATAATGTACTTTTAGATGTTTATATAAAACCTTCCCAGTTGCACCTAAACATGGTGTCACCTAAAATTCCTACCAATGTTTAGCAAGGCGGAGACGGTGAAAGAAGCTTACGGTTATTCATATAAGCCACATAAAGCTGCGAATCCTGCTGCTCCTCTCTGGCAGTCCAGCTGATTTTGGCAAAGGTGTCACTCACATAAGAGCTTATGTTCAACAGGGCTGGAACTGATAAAGAGAGAAGAAATAGGAGGAGGAAAATAGGGAGGAAAGGAAAACACAGACAGCCACAGAGAAAAGGAGAAGAAGGCAGGAAAAGAGGATTAGCAGAGGCAAATAGGATCCCCCCGCAGCTTGAGAACAGTGCAGCTAGCAGAAACCCTTCAAGACGACAGTTCAAAAGGCAACGCTGGGCCCCAGACTTAATTGAGTGGAGCTGGATTTTGGCTCATAAAGAGTAGATATAGAGATGGTGGGCGGGAGTGACATCTAGTCTTCACTCTCTCTTAAGCAAAGCTGGCATTTCCTGACGCCCCCCCCGCCTTGAGCGGATATCAGAATAGATTGAAGCGTTTCCATGTCTCGAATCTCATTGTTAGTTGAAAGTTCAGGTACATCAAGATGAGATCACAGGGATATCATTGGCTGTGCATGTGTGAGTGGGAGCTATATACCTAAAGGAGGATGAGTAGAATTGCCTGGGATAGAGCTGGGAAAGGAGAGAGAGCAGTTGTGGCCTGGAATGAAAGAGAAGCCTCAGATGTTAGATTCCTGTTACCATACTGTCAGGTATAATACTCTATTGTGAAACAAGCTAGCGCTATAAACGACACTAAGGCAGGATTGTTGGAGCTATTGGGAAAACTGGTGGGAGTAACTGTAAAAGTACACTGCATGTGATTGCAAACACACTATAATTATAGCAGGGTTGAGGTCGACACAATAAATCTGAAATGCAAATTCAAACTTCAGTGGTTACTTTCAAACAGGGTATTCTCACACAAAATGGTTACAGTTTGGATTTTGGAACATCTTTCCTGAATTGGTTTAAAGGAATTACCCAAACTATGCTTGTACAACTAACTATAAGCGACAGCTACTTGCCACACCAACACACCTACGACCTTGTCTACCTCTATTTCTATGTTAGCGAGCTGCAGCGGCTGCAGGCGGTGATACATACTGCTCTGAACAGAGGCCACAGCTGGAGTCAGGGAAAAATCTTCAGAGGGATAAAAAGAAAATGAAATACAGCAGAGTATTACAGATATATGGAAAGCCAGCTTTAAGGTTTATAGACCAGGCACACACACAGACACATTTGTAGGGATATGTGATTGCACTCACAATGACACACACACAAATACGTGGGCAGTGCATCCTCACAAACGCAACCACACGCAGGTGGATGCATAGGTGATCTGTTTTGTGTTTGGTGCCTGGTGGAGAGCTGCACCAACAGAGGGCACTGAGCAGCAAAAAGATCATGAACAGTATCCCCCCAAGTACATCAAACTTACAAATATTAAGCAGGATTTGGGTATGTAGTGTATAATGACAAATGAAGTATAACTGTAACTTAACTGGAGTGTTGATGACACTACTGTAACTGGATGCAAAGCACCAATAGAATAGGAAATAGAAAAAAGAAAAGTTGCTCACAACAACAGAACTTTTGCATTTTCTGTGTTCCAGATATGAAGTTTCCAGATTTGTCATTAGCCATTCTAAAATCACAATTTTATTTATATCCACTTGCACATTAATTTCTTGCCTATATTGCCTAACAGTCACTTTTGTGAATGTATTTTTCATATACATATTTTTCTTTAAAGGGGACATATTCTGCAAATTTCCAGGTCTATATTTTACTGACCTGAATGGAATATCTTTGCGTGATTTACAATTCATAAAACTCCTTATTTATCTTATACTGGCACTTTACACAGCCCCTCAGTTCAGCCTCTGTCTGAAACAAGCTGTTATAGCTCTTGTCTCCTTAAGGCCTCCCTTTAGATGAGCCCACTCTGTTCTGATTGGTTAGCTGCCAGCTCTGGAGGCTATGTAAACAAACAAGATTTCACTTCTTTTTCTCATTCTTTACTCAAAATGTCAACTTCTGAAGTGCATGTTCAAGCCGAACTCCGATCCAAAATATGGTCAACGCAAACAGGCCGTGGAACAACCTTAGCAACAAAGACTATGGAACGGGCGGCCATTTGCAGGCATGTGTGAACGATCTGATGTCGGTTGGGGAAGTAGAGGTAACTTTGTAAACAGAGCATTCAGAGGAGGTTGAAGCCTGGGCTTTTGACTTGAAGATGGCATTTTTACACACGTTTACCTCAAGTTTTGGAACTTTGACCATGTTTAACATATACATCTGAGATTATAGCCGTATATAAATGACAGAAAATCACAACAAGCAAGATATGTCCCCTTTAAAATAAGAGAAAAACCTATGCACAACTTCATTACAACACAAGAGAAAGCTTATCTCCTTATCTTCAGCATGATCTTTATGGCTAGTAGCTACATAGTCATTATGTTTATTTATTATCTAACAGTTTTGAGCATTTTCTGCAAGTGTGTGGGACCAGATTAACCGAATTTAATAAGTGAATATTAACTTATTATGGTATTGGTCATACGGTAGATTAGGTTTGGGGAAATGTGTCACATCCTGCATAAATTTTCTAAGTTTAATTAGATTTTTTTTTATTTATTATTATGTTGCTTTTGGTCCTCAGTCTTTTATGTGAAGATGTCTATAATGCAAGTTTATTATGTAGCAATTACTGTTGTTGTGATAAACTGTGTTTGTAATTTTCCAGTCCTGTAGTGATTTTATATGGACTGAATTTCAATAGTAGAAACATTTAATTACCTGTGGCACACACATCAACTCTCTTCTGTGTGTGTGTGTATTTAATTTGTACATGTTGCTGCCTATATTAGCTGAACTTATATTAAAACAAATTACCACTGCTGTTCACTGACACAGCCTGTTCTACTCTGATTGTTGAATCCTGAGCTGATTGCAGTGAAGATGAAGCCCTTTCCATCTAAACCTTTTCAAACACTGAGTTCAAGCCATTAGCAAACATGTTGGCGATAACAACTTGGGTGTTCAAATGCTCTGGCAGGGAGCAAATAATTTAATCTCTGGAGGAGCTGGTTATTTTTGTGTGACTTTAGAGGTATAGGCTCTTCTGTGCTTTTTGTCTAGTTTGCAACCCGCTTTATCTCTGCTGCTTTGTTATCTCATGAGAGCTGATGAAGGAAAATAGATATTTTTTCTCTGTCTGCCACACTCTTCTGCTACGGCTGTTAGCTGTTCTCTCAGTTTTTTTTCTGCTCCTCTTTTTCACAGACGTCTCACCCCATCCTTCTGTGTTTCCTTTTTCTGTCTCTCACTTCAGCCACTCTCTTTGCTTTACAAGCTTTTCAAACAAAGACACATGGACACACACATCTGCTGATATCTCTATGGTCGTTTTTTGTTCTGCTATGTCATTCTGTAATTTGTCTATCTCTAAGCCAGACAACCATTTATCCTTGCTAAATGGCTATAAGTATTAAAAGCTCACTCAGTCACAAAGGTGAAATCTAAAAAGAACACTTCAAATGCATTCATTTTTTTCATTGTCACTCCATCACTGCCTGTTAATGTCTCTAAATTCACTGTGCTCCTGCTCTGTGCTATTGGCATCTATAAATCTACTCTGCTGCATTGTGACTAACATGCCCTGAGGACAGCGCTCTGAAACAGAATCATTTTATCTCCCCAAGAGCCTTCTACTCAACCGTATTTACAAACAATGAATCTAATGGCTCTCAGGCTGGACATCCACCTACAAAATGGAGTGCCTCTCAGAGGAAATATAAAAGCCAGAGAGGAATGAATAACCTTTATTAAAACATTGGTGATAACGGACAGATATTTTTTGTCTGCCAAGTATTGGGAGAGAGGGAAGAGTTTGCAGGAACTTTGAACTGTCAGGCAGACAGTAACACATACATAGAGTCTGTCCCAACACTTGCAGTCTGCAATCTTTCGTACAAGTGCACGTTCTCACAACACCAGGTAGTAAGCAAGTGTGTCCCCACATCTGATATATACCAACACATAGTACACATAACCCACACTTGATGCACACTTCTCTTAATACCACTTCAAAACGCTATTCAGAGCCAAGTGTACCCCACAATTGGTATATTGCAAAACAACAGTCCAGTTGTTGGTCTGTAATTTTGCATATCTGACACTGTCAAAATAAACATTAAATATCGTATCTATTATCAAACATTTTGAGAACTATGTTCCACAAAGTAAAGAAATGTGCACTGAAGCCCACATGTCTTTGTAAATGGTGGTAATGAAGAGTAAGGACCACACCAGCATCTAAACTAATCGGCCTTACATATGCAGGTACATTAACATACTGTTGAATGTGCAGCTGAGCAGCTAATTGGCTATTTAGCCTGCAAACTAATGTTACCAGTGCACTTTTCCCCAGTGAATATTTGTTCCTCACTCAGTCAACAAGATAAGGTGCAGAACAAGACGTGTGTTCATGTTTGTTACATGTTTGTAAGTTAGATAAGACTTTAGCAGGAAACCTCATGCGGATGGATGTTTAGAGTCTGTGGCTCTCGTGTTGTGCAGCAGGTTGCTGTCTGGCTGTTGGTCAGTGTGATATCATAAACCAGTGCGTCATGCAAATATGGTTTAAATAAAGTGATTTGATTGGCTATATGGAAGCAAGTTCTCTATCTATGTAGCAATGAATTAACAGTATTCCGACTAATTAACGAAAAGATAGGGGGCACCATCATGGAAACAAAAATATTAGACATAAATTTCTCCCTTTTGGTTTTTGATTTTTTTTCTCAAAGGAGAACACAGAACTGAAGTGATTTACAGAGTAAATATATATGCCATAGCAGAGTACATTTCTTAAACCTGCAATGCGGAAGTTTTACATATAAATGAACGTCCGTTACATTGAAGCCCTTGCCAAATGAGTTCACACAAAGCTGATTAAGCCTCTCACCGCCAGATAAATCTCTCTGTATTTCACAATATACAGACTTTTTAAATCTCATGTCGGTTGCAACATTCCCACGCTGGCGTTAACCGTGCAGCTCTTCCAGACTTTCCAAATGTTATAGGACCGAATGGATCAGTCATTTCGGAGAGGTTGTGCTGAAACAATTTATGCACCGTTTTACAGCCACAGCAGTAGGTTACGACCAGTGGTGTACTGGCCATCAGGCATACTGGGACAAATCTCAGTGGGCCAGTGGACCGTCAAAACATATCCTTTTTACCGGCCCCCTTTGTGTGCCAGTCATTCGCGGTGCCATGAGAGCATGCTGCATGCCTGTCCCTTTACTCTCACTGCCAGAAGGGGGAGACAAAAGTCCCGCACTCCAGCTTTAAAGTTAGTAGGTTGTGCAAACCAGCAAGGCAGTTATCATATAATTCATGAGGAATTATTTGATCCTGTGTCACTGGCTATCACCAGTTTTGACAGAATATTTTTAAATGGGGACCTGAACATTTGTATTAGCAGTATTATTAACCCTAATGCTACTGAAGTCATTAGCCAGTAGAATTTATTAGAACACTACTGTGACTACACATCAGCATTGTAACATATACAGTACTAGTAACATCACAAGGGCATTAATAATAGCTCTGTTTCTCATCATTGTTGTGATTTTTGGTGTCTACTTTTGGAACTAAAAACAAGAAATCACAGTGACGGCTGTGGCTCAGGAGGTAGAGTGGATTGTCCGCTAATCAGAGGATTGGCAGTCAATTCCCGGCTTGTCCAGTCTGCGTGTCGAAGTGTCCTTGGGCAAGATACTGAACCCCAAATTGAGTGTGCGTGTGAATGATTAGACTCCTCCTGATGAGCAGGCACTTTACATGGCAGCCTCTGCCATCAGCGTATGAATGTGTGTGTGAATGAGTGATTGTGGATTGTAGTGTTAAAGCATTTTGAGTGGTCGGGACACTAGAAAGGCGCTATACAAATGCAGTCCATTTACCTTTTTTACCATGTACAGTTTAGAATAGCATAAGAGATGCTACAGCAGAGGTTTTGTTCTCTGAACTTATGAGCTCATTAAACTACTCAGTGATGCCGGCTCAGTGGCTAGGGTCGACACCCTGAATAACTACCTAATGGACACCGAAGGTCATTAAAAGGTTGTGTGACAGTACATCACCGTTGTTTATCAAATCTATTTCAGCGCTAAAGAGATCATGTAGGGCCAGTAAATGGAAATAGAGAAAAGCTGAACTGGAGGTCCATGTTTAATTTATAAAGAGCTCATAACTACTTATAATAAGACTGTATGCACTGCGAGACAAGCCCATTTCTCTAAGATATTCAGAGAAAACTGTGGATTTTCTTGTGTATTGTTGTCCATAGTTGATCAGCTCTTGAAAGCTGCCCCAACCTCTGACATTCACTATATACTATACATACTCCACTGCAAAAAGTGAGGAATTTGCAAGATATTTCAACAGTAAAGTTACCATCAAAGCTGGTATTGTAGCCAAAGATGACAACCTCAACGTCCTCATTGAAAAAGGATGATGGCAATGAGTTTTTTTGTTCATTTCTGCCTCAGAATTCTTTAGGTTTGTAATTGAAATTCTCCATGTGCTGTCTTGATCTCGTTACAGCTGTGCTTTCTGAATGTGTCTTTAACAATGTCTATGATTATGTCCTGAAAATTATAAACACGTTCCATGAGACTGAGATTTTTTTCTGCTGTGTTTATCTGAAAGAAAGCTAACCTGAACAATATGGTTCTCATTTGTCACAGGCCCATATCAAGAGCCCTCCCTCTAACAAGCAAGATACTTGAAAAAGTAATCTTTAAACTAACAGCTCTCTGAAATAAAAACATTTTTCAGAGAGGTTCCAGTAAGACTCAAGGACAAACACAGCACAGAGACGCCCTTCTCCAAGAGTAAAATTTAGTGGAATCTAGCGGTGAGGTTGCAACCTCAACCAACTGAATAGCCCCCCATCCCAACAACCACCCCCCACCTCGCCCTCACCCGTCCCCATCCAAACGTGTAGGAGAACCTACAGTGGCCGTGAAACTTGCAAAAAACATGAAAGGCCATCTCTAGAGCCAGTGTTTGATTTGTCCGTTCTGGGTTACTGTACAAACATGGCGGTGCAACATGACGTGGAAAAGGACCCTCTCTCTATGTAGACATAAAGGGCTCATTTTAAGATAACGAAAACAGCAAAAGTTGTTGTTTTCATGGGATTATACACTAATTAAAATATACTTATGAATATTAGATTGCATTTCTACACACTGCACCTTTAATACTGATTCAAGGTCTCAGTTCTAGGTTCTTTGGATTCTTAGTAAAAAATGCTGTATTTGACGGATCACAAATGTTTTCCAGAGGATGTTTTAAATTTCTTTAGTACACACAGTACCAGTAAAAAGTTTCAACACACATTCTCACTCAAAGGAATGCAAATGTGTCTATCACTTCTTTTGTTGTAGGACAGGTTAGCTGCCTTGATCTCATGCTATTCTAACTTTACATGCCTCCTTTAGGTGATGTCTTCAGTGCTACTTGTTACAGCTCAAAAAAAAAGCTTCTCCTTGGCCTCAAGGACAAAGAGATGCACTATTCAAGAATCCTCAATCTCTGGTTCAAATCAGAAGTTATAAGCCCATGTCTTTGAAAACAAACTAAGTTTTAGATCACACATCAGTGGAGTGATAAAAATAGCATTCTTTCATCTAATCAGGTGTACGTGTAGGTCAATATCTCAATGTGAGAAGTATTGCGGGTGTACAGACATTCCTCAGCAAGAAAGATGCCACAAAGCTAATTCATGCTTTCATCTCAAGCAGACTATTTTCACTGGTCTTCTTTAAACGAGTATTTAGCGGATAAAAAGTACTCCCAATTCTGCTGCTAGACTTCAAAACAACACTAAAAAGAGGGAGCATTATCATTCCAGTTTTAAATGAGCTAAACTGTCTCCCTGTATCCTTTTAGAACTTCCTATAAGAAGTCATTTTGCTTTATTATAAAGCATTAGATGGCTCAGGACCGGCCTAAACTGCAGACTCCCTGTTGCTTTATGTGCTTTCATGTTCACTTGCATTCCCTGCTGCAGGTTTGTTAGATGTTCACAACCACTGTCGTATGAAAACTCGAGATGCACCTTTTTATATGCAAACAGTCGAATTCAGTCGAATATACATTCACATGTATATTAGGGAGGAAGTCTCTGAGCATTTTTAAGCAACAGCTTAAAATATAATGTACCCAATGAATTATTATAATATCAATATTTTTATTTGCCATGTGTTCCTTTCACTATTTGGTATTTATTTTATTTCAAGAAAACCATTTTTTTACTAGAGAAAATTCAGAGTGCATTACATAAACTCCAGCAAAAAGGTAAAAAAAAAAAAAAAGAAGAAGAAGAATCAAAATAATCAAAAGAGACTTTTCATTAGACCATCCATGCTTTACACCCACTTCATTCAAATTTTCAAATTCATTTGCCCACATTTGTAACACTTTGTTTACATTAAAACAAGTTTCCAACATCATCAGGTGTTATTTTCTCAGATCTGACAAAGCTGCTCCAGCCACAGAAGACATCATATAGCTGCTTTCGCAGGCTGATTAGTACTTCCTGTAACTATCAAGGAATGCAACAATCATGTCTGTAGTGTGCTATGCTTTAACAACACTGGAGGGGCACTTTTTACTTATTATAAATTATGCATACTGCATACCCTATTTACTCCTGGTCAATACCCTGTACACTCATCCCACTCTCCTCTATTTAATATTTAAAATTTTAATTTGTAGCTGCTCCTCTCACCAGAATATATTTTATATCTTACATTTTTAATCTACTATAAATTCTTCTTTTTATATTATTTAGAACCTCTTAATTTTGTCTATATTTTTCACTGTATATTTTTGACCACTATGCACCATAACAACACCAAGTCAAATTCCTTGTATGTAATGCGATTACCTATAGGTAATCGTAAGTATACTTGTCAATAAAGCTGATTCTGATTCTGATTACCGACACTACCATCCCAGGTATGCTGATTCCATCTACTCACGTGGTTGAGTTATGGTGCTGCTCTCCTGGGCCTGCGGAGGTCCACAACCTACTCGAGTGCAGGCACTGAGGTGGAAGCGGTAGAAGCTGCCCTCCTCTAAGCCCTGAAGCTGCCACTGGGTGGTGTCAGCCCCAGTGATGTTCATCTCCTGGGAGTCAACCACCTCCAGTGTGGTCTCATTAACTATGGAGGAAGGAGAAAGATGTCATGTCAGTTTGTGTGGCGTGAGTGAGCCTAGAACAGATAGATGCCGAAAAACTCATCAGTGTTGGATGTTGTATGTTAATGGGACACAATTATAATGAAGGTCAATAGTAGAGGGAGGAGGAAGATGAAGAGATGTCATGGTAGCTCATGCAGAAAGTGAATGTAGCAGATACATGTCGTGACAGGTGAGCTGAAGAGGAATACATTATGAAGAAAGGCGAGGGGAGATGAAAGGAGAGGATAGAGCGCTCAAGAGGAGAGGGGGTAAAGAGTGTAAACAAGTGGCAACGGATGAAAAGAGGAGGAGGAGGAGGAGAGAAGGAAAGAGAAAAACCGGAGGAGGAGGGAATGAAAGAGAAATGATAGGGTGAAATCTGAAAAAAACAAGAGTGTGAAAGGAAGAGAAAAAAAATCACAGGTACAACTGGAAAAAACAGAAGGAAGACAAAAAGGCAAAAGAAAAAAAAATAAACATAAAGTGGAAGCAGAAGAAGGAAATCAGAAGAGTAGCAATCACAAGCAGCATAACGTATCACCAAACATGCATTATAGATCAAAGTACAGTATGTGTGCAGACTGTAGAAAGCAATGCATTTCTCCTGCAACCACCCTCGTTGATGTCATTACTGTGCCAATGTTGAAATGCAGGTGAGAGCTGCTGAATGTGTGCCAAGCCTATTGTGCCGCCACGGAAAATTGATGTTTGTTTGCACCACAGAACACCGGATATTTTATGTGTTTGTGAACGCTTTCAGATTATTCATTGACTAATTATACACAGCACTTTCATTACTCAACTAGATGTGCAGGCTGCGCATGTTGTACACCGTGTAATATTTTAGTCATAGAATTAGCAGAAAACAAAATTTTAAATACGCTTGAGTTACATGGTGAATCAATTCAAACATAAAGCCTCCAACACCCACAGACTTCATTGTGTGGGAATATCTGTGTAGTCTGACATCTGATATGGGAAAAAAGCAGAAAGGAGAGGGGCACAGAGTGTATTGAAGAGCTGGCCAGACTCTGTGGGTGCTGATGGAGGCGGCAAAGGGCTGTCTCTGCCTTCACACTTTACACAAAAGACTTCAGAAATGTCAGCCAACGAGAGTGTAGGCTTTCAAAAAAAGAGAGAGAAAGTAATAAAAGCCCCTCACTCACTTGTTCACCCTAACAGTTCTCAAACATAAAGGTGGGTTGTTTTTTGGGTTTTTTTGCCAGAAGAAAAGCTTGTGAGTGATAAATACCGAAGAAATTGTGGAAAAGGCACAAACTGCTTTAGCTTGAATGATCATTTTGGAAAAGAACTTGCAGTCCAGGAGGATACGAGATAAGAAAAACGGAGGGGACCAAAATCTAAAGTAGCTTGCAGAATTGGGCTGTTGCTGACCATTGTGGAGTGTTCAGAATTAAACACTGCCACCTAGTGTCTGGTATGACAATGCAAGAAAGGAAAAGAGGGTAGATGGGAGTGCATCTGGTTTCTTTTCAGGTTTGTCAAAAGTGCATCAAACCCTCGTGTATGCTCAAAGGTAAACTGCAGTATACCTGAGCAACCCCCTCTACACATCTTTCCTCCCTTTGCCGCCTATCCTCTGCTCACAATCCTACTTACACCTCACCTGGTAATGCCTCACACAGCAGAGCAATGAGCTACAGCTAAGTGAAATGTACTAATGGAAAAAAAATCCCACAGGGCCAAAGGTCTACACGGTATTAAGTCAGTGAGTAATTAGTCATACAACATGGTGTGTGTGTACATACTGAGGTGGTACTGCAGAAGATAACCAGTGAGGATGCCATTTGATTCCAGCGGCGGGCCCCATACCAGCAAAATTGAGTCTTTCTGGGCGTTGGATGTAGTCAGGATGGGCACTTGCTCAGGAACTGTGAAAATGAGAGTTATGTTAATGCGTCTACTGTATACAGATGTTTTACTAGCAGCTTTTTGTTCACTTGAAGGTGGTTAAACATCTGTTTTAAATAGTTTTAAAGTTTCATTATTTTCAAGATGCTTGAATCAAGACAGTCGGTCATGTTCTTAACTAAATGATAGATTTATTTCTCTCCACTCACATGTCTTTTCAAGCTTGCTTTTTTTTTTTTTGGTGTGCATTATATTGTTTTAAAGCCTTCTTTACCTCTTTCTTACTTGTTAAACAGATGTAAAACACACTGGTGTAACCATTTGACAGTTTGCCTGTTTTAAGCAGCTTTGTCATCTCACAAGGGTGCAACACTGAGTTGTACCAGCACACCGCTTACTACCTTTAATGACCTCCTCTTTCTCTCTTGTTCTCAAAGGGTAAACATTGTGACATACGGCATATGGGCTTTTGTTAAAAGTCCTTGGCTTGTTGCCTGAGTCAATTTAAATGCCCACCTGCAAGCTTGAGTTTATTTTTTATGTTGTTGTCTGCTTATACTTATACTTACATGTGTATAACTAACACCTACTGTATATGTTGTGTTCTGTATGTTTGTGTCATCCTCAACACCTCACCTCCCTCTGGTGTGCTGAACGTGACCGGGTCACTGTTGGGCCCGTTGCCCTTCTTGTTGAAAACGTTGACAGTGAGTCTGTACTCGGAAAAAGGTTGGAGGCCAGGCACAATGGCATGACTCCTCTTCCCAGGGAAGGAAAGGGAGTGGCGCTCATCTAAAGCCTTGTTAGGATTCCGCAGACTCCACTTCCTCAACCAGTGAACCTGTGAGAGGGGAGAATAGAAAATGATAAGAAACAAGTCTGAATAGACCATAGAGAGAGGGAGAAAGACAGAACAGTGAGATAAAATATGTTGAGGAGCAGTAATTAATTACAGATTTCACCTGTAATGAGGCAGATATCTGGTATCTGAAATCAGACATCACCTATGAATTATGAATATGAGATGTAGCTTTTTTTCACCTCAAGTGATGGTGTGTGATAAATGGCTACTTCACACAACTGTCATTGTTCCAACACATATACAGATAACAATATATATAAAATATATAATATATATAAAAAATCACAAAACCATTATGATTACAAGGACTAATCTTTCTCCATGTGCTCATTACTATCATTACTATACAGTAATGACTGTGTTCTTACAGATATAAATTTGTCAAATGTAAGTGACATATAGTTTTGTTTTTAGGAAACTGTAAGTTTTATGAGCAATGTCCTGTTCAGAGGGAAAAAAAGATTCACTTTAAAATGACATAATGAAGATTTTTGCATTTCTGTCTCAACTGCACAGTATCAGTATCTCTCAGTTAAAAGTATTGTTTGCACACTTATTAGTTGAAAGAGGTAAAATAGTGGCGGACAATGGCGTCTCTTTCCTGGGAAGCTATCTTTGATTATCACACACTGAAAAGATGAGGCTTAGCACAAAAGTGTACTGAAAAAAGATCTAATTATAGCAGAAAAGGGATTCAGACAATCTAAGTAATATTAGCCAACAATTCAAATGAATGGTAATTACTCTCTCAAAACTCTGATCTGAGCACTTTAATTTTGATTACAGTAATAACTATCATAGGACTCTCTATAGTTAATAGCATTTTCTTCCAATTATTACTGATTCTTTAGAAAATGAAAATTGATCAATCTGCTTTTTACAAAGTTGTATCAACTGCAGCTTTTTATTTTTTTGTATGAGTATTAACGAGTGACTGATGGCTGATGCAACCTTTGTACCAGTAATTACTGTATAATTATCAAGTTGGTAGTTACTGCACATTATTACATTATTTCACTCATATTCATATTTCTGCATTCATATGTCATTCATATGAAGCCATTGCTATATTGTAAATTATTGTTAAGTGCTACCAAATCATTACTTTCAAGAGTTCCTCTGTTGCCTGTGAAAGTCCTCAGTTATACAACATGATATGAAAACTTTAATTCTTTGGTTCTGCTTGTTTTGATTTTTCTTAACCAAGAGTCTTATTTCTGCCTCCAAAGATTTCTTGGACAGTGTTTTAATACAGTGAAAACTTACATCATATCCCCTTAGATGACCTCTCAGTGTGGCAGTTGGAACCGGGGTCCAGCTCACTCTCAGAACAGTGGTGTTGATCACCTCCACCGCTACATCCCGTGGTGCTGCAGAAGGGACTGAAGAACACATGGAGGGAAGGTCAGGAATACAGACTAACTGCAAACAACAGGCTACCTTCACAGAGACTCTAAAAAGCATGTATAAAGCATGTATAAAGAAAGAAAATTGGAAGATAAATGCTTGCAGACACAGTAGAACAATAAAATAACCTTGTTACCAAAAAATTGCCTAATTCAATGGTTTGAGGCCATGCAGAAATGATCTGTTTCTGGTTAAGATGGTAAATTAAAACACTGATGCTGATATCTGCATAAAGTGCACAAAATATACATTCAGCTGGCCACCAGATAAATCAGCTCATTTGCTCAAAGCTTCTTCTTTGGGAAAAAAAACAACAGCAAACATGGAATGGAAATATTCTAAATATATGTTCTGCTCTACATGTTACTGTACTGGTAGCAGGAAATGATAGGAGCACAGCAGACACAAGAGACAGAAGCAGCCATTGTGCCTCAGTAGGCCTACAGCGCAAAGTGTGTCGTGATCTGTCAAATCTCCAACAGCCTCTGAGACAGAAGTGGAAATTTGGAAATCCCTCTGCTCTACAAAGGTTATCTGCCACCTGCTGAATTTAGCAAAGGTGTGGGGGAGGGATTTCAGAGGGGAGGAAATGTCACTACTGCACACCTGCATGGGATTAAAAACCATGGGCTAAAGGGAAAAAATGAAAGAACTTAACCTGACACATTTTCCCGCAGACAATGCCAAAAGACAACTGAGGACACGGTGGCATACGGTAACACAAAAAGTTCACAGTAAGTCATAAGCAAAACAACAGCTACATGTGCCGGTTCAGCTTCAGGCTATGTTTTAATGAACCGGTAAAACAGAAGTGAGTCACATATAAACATATTATATACCGAAATTGTGGATAAAACATATTAATGACATGAATACATAAAGTAGAGGAAGTAATATTACGTCTATAACTCACCATCTTCTCCAGAGTAACCTGTAACAATTTTAGGCTCTGGTCCCCAGCCGTGGCTGTTCCTGCTCTGAATTTTGATCTCGTACGGGACAAAAGTGGACGTGTTCCTCACGACAAAGGAGTGTCTCTTGACCAGATGCTCCCTCCAGACATCTTCCACCCCCAGTTTCCTGTAGCTTACCCTGTACTCGAGGCCTGGGCCGTTGTGTTCGATAGGCAACAGCGGCTACAACAGGACAATGTACTGATGAGTTACAAATCTTTAAAAATGCTTTCATGTGATAATAGTTTATAGTGTACAATGTTCTACGTAGAGATGCTCTTTCTCTTACCTCCCAGCTAATGTCCATTTGATGAGGAAGATGACCTTGAATTTTAATGTTTTCTGGGTTCCTATCAGGAGCTTTGAAGAGATATGTGAAGTTGTATAATCATATTATTAAAGCTGAAAAAACTGCTTGAAGTGGAGTTGATCTTTATCTTGATGTTCTGTAGTCTTTTACTGATAAAATGTAAATCCATCCATACTGTTCAGCTAAATCAGACACTTTGGTAATTGTAGTAGATGTACATATTCAAATGAGAGCCAAGGTTAAGCAGCAACATGTGTTGGAGCTAATACTTTACGCACTTTAAGGGCTTTTGAGACCCAAAAATATCCACACCCCCTACTGTTACAAAGTCCTGTGGCCAAACGCTGGCCTCTCCATACACTTGCACTCTGCACATTTCAAAGGATATGTTAAAACTGCACATGCTTTCACAATAGACAGATAACCACAGCAGAAAATGTTAATTAAAGAGAGCGACTCTCACCAGCAGGGGGTGTTTTGTGTCTCTCAGTAGGCTCACTGGGGGGTCCGGGTCCAATGGCGTTAACAGCATACACTCTAAACTGGTAGTTAAGGTGTCCATATAGTGCCAGCTCGGCTGTTGCCTGGTTACCAGGGACTTTCTGTAGCTCTTTCCACCTGCCTGGATCCCATTGGCTCTCCTCATACTCCACTATAAACTCTGTGCTCATGGAGGAGATAGGAGACATACACATTTAATTATCACCATACAAATAATCAATAATTAAAACCACTTTTATTTTTGTCTAGTTTTAGTCCACTATAAAATATTGATGGATTGTCTTCAATACAGGTTTAATGTTTTCACTACACCAATAAAGGAATAACACCACTCTCATGTCTGTGTGTGAAGTACAAAGCTGGGATCAGGAGGCAATTACACTAGCTTAAAGAATGAGAAAAAATAAGCTAATAATTGTACATACTTCTCTCTAAAATCAAAAACCAGGTACAACGTGTTACTTGGTGAACTTTAGAAGTGCTGGTAGGAGGACTTTTGAACTTTAGAGAGAGCCAGACTAGCTGTGTGCGCCTGATCCCAGTCTTGATGCTAAGCTAGGTTAACAATTTCTTGACTCAATCTTAATACTTAATGCACAGGCATGAGAAAGGTCTCGGTCTTGAGAAAAAAAAAGTGAATTGCCCAAAAAGAAGTTTTGAAATACAAGTAAAACATTTACTTTTCAGGATATTACCTCTATCTTGCAATGCTGCACTATATTCACTTTATGCCCTTTTGTGCTAATGTAAGCACACCGTCAAAAAGTTCAACATCGTTATGAATGACAATAAAACGGCATTGGCTAAAATCACATAATTAATTGCTTCACTTTTGCTTCTGAGATGACAGACATGTAGATTAGTTATGCAACACTACACTGTGTATGTCTAAGTGTCCAAATCTCAATTAACTACTTGCCATAGATTACCCGACGGACTGTTTATCATGTAGGGAATAATAAATTAGTTAACGAGGGAGGGATTTGAGACATAGCCATAGCTTTTGGCAAGTCCATGGCAAATTAATTACATAAAATGAATATTAAGTTCTCCACACATCCACCTGGTGTTGAATCAAACTGTGTGATCCACAAATATCATTTAGAAAAGAGCTGATGCCTGCGTCTCTAACATGTTAAATTTAACAAATAAAATGACTATACTTCTCAGTCTTTATTTCAGTTCATAGATAACACATATCAAAGCTAAGAAACATTACAAACCTAGAATAGGATACATTTATGAATTGATATCAATTCTTATCATCACTGACTTCAAAAAATAAATTAGAAGTGAGACAAGGTCCTTTGCCAGGATCCTCAGCACTTACAGCAACAATCACCTGTTAAATAATGTTAGTTCAGTCAACAGTGATCACAGCAGCAGAATCTGTTCACTCTCATTTTCACAGCAGAGGAGACATGATAAGATTTTGATATTTAAAGTAGGTGAATTATGGCCAGAGGAGCCATAATTAATTAAAAAGTGTCCTCTTGTTTTGTTCCTCTGAAACTTCACCTTATTACCCTCTAATATATTTTGTAACAGCACCATAATAACAAAGTAATTAGATTATTTTGGACACTGATAATCTTAAGTGTAACAGTCACAACAGTACATGATAAGCAACTGTCAATGATCTCTGAGTAATAGCAGTTTCTCTGTTGCAGTATTTTACACCAAAAAGAGTCATAGAAGTTAAGCATTATACATATTTTAGATTTGATTCCACATTAACTTTTACCTGTTACAGAGCTGTTGTGATCTCTCCCAGGTATCCAAGACAGGGAAACATTCCTCTCACTCTTTAGTTCAGACACCTCTATGTTTGTTGGAGCATCAGGAACATCTGCAACACAGAGTACATACAACAATGATAGATGCTTGGAAGCAACTGTGAATTTAATCATCAAAACATCTGTAGAATTTAAATAAATCAATATATAATAAATAAACTGAAATGTATTTACAAAACTATCTTACCCAGTACTGTGAGCAACGCAGTGGCATTGTCCTCATCTAGATTGGTTCTGGCAATGCATGTGTAGATTCCCTCATCACTCAAGTTCACATTCATGATCTGCAGCATCCCATCATCCACAAAGTACCTGAACATACAATACAAGCACATTCACTGGGATATAGCAGGGATATAACATCAATCAATCAATCAATCAATCAACAAAAGCTACACAATCCTCTACATTTTTTATCCATTTTAATAAAAGACATTTTTCATTTTTTTTATCTACATCTCAATCTGAAACTGCATCAAAATGTACATGGTGATAGACAGTCATGGTTTATGTGTGCCAGACTTTTATTATTCAGGTAAGTAACCTTCTCTAGATATCTTGCAAACAAACTATCTAATAACCAGTCAAATAAAAATAAAAAAACCTCTGTCTTTGACCCCCTGAATCCGTTGGTACTGATTAGGATAAGGAACAAATCTTCTGGGGCTTGCATGTTTCTTTCTTCCTTTGCATTAATATACAGATAAAGAAACCGAAAATGCCGTCTTTAACACGCACACATCTGAGAACCAATGGAAACACTATCAAACCACAGCCACCCACCTGGAATTTTCAAAGGAAAGTGGGATCTCCTCCCCATCCTTCCTCCAGAGCAACTCAAAGGTGCCCTGCAGGCTTTTATCATACTCTGCCTGGCACATCAACTGGGCTGTGGTCCCACTGATGATCTGAACATCCTGAGGTGGCTCTATTATTTTTGTGGGGTCTAAAGATAAAAAAAAAAAGCCATGAGTGAAACGAGTGAAATGAGTAATAAAATGGAAATGTCTTGATATTGCTCAATAAATTTCCATGGTAATTTGCATTTATGACATGTCAGTGAAATATATATTTCTCAATATGCTGTATGATATCATTATTTCCGCTGCATCCTCTTATAACATCAATGAAAGATGAAAGGACCTAATGGTAACAGACCACCTTCTTTTAACTATTCCATCACTCACAGACAATATTGCTGTAATACATTACTGTATATTAAAAAAATAAAACTTAGGGAAAAACAAAGCAGAGCATGATAAAAAAAAAAAAGACACGACAAATCTACTTAACCTGTCCTATTTCACATCTAAAGTTTATTTGAATACAACCTAAACAAACAACGTGCAAAAACCCATGACCTCACTACAAAACCTCTAATCCAAGTGTGGTTATAACACAACCACACTTTTATTTAATTTATATATAAATTACTATCATTTTAAGGGGGCAGTTCATCTGAATTACAGAAACATTTTTTCCCCACCCCTAGACTAGCCACACAGAAGAGTCCTTAGCCAAATTAGCGGCTCTGTTAGGCTGTACTTAGGCACAGCGGTGCTTTGAGGAAAATGCTAATGACAGCATGCTAGCACACAATGATCACGCTAACATGCCGATACGTAGAATGTAAAATGAATAATCATATTAGTTTAGCATGTTAGCATGAAAATATTTGCTAATTAGCATAAACCAAAGACAAAGACAATTTTGGTCAGATGATGGTGCCAGATGGAAAGTTAGAGGTTCACCAAAGTCATTACAATTCATCCTATGGGAACATGAATGCCAGTAACAAATTTCATTGTAATCCATTGAATAGTTGTTGAGATATTTCAGTCTGGACCAAAGTGATGGACCAACCAACCAACCATCTGACAGTCTGACATTGGCCATCTCTAGAGCCCCCTAATGTCACTAAAAACTTTAAAACTTTGGGCAGACAATAGGTCTATTTGTCATTCGGGTGAACTGCCCCTTTAATGAATAATCTTGTGTAATGGATAGGTTTACTCATGCTTAAGGAAAGCACTAATCATGTTGCTGAGATACCTTTTACATCCAGCACAGCAGTGATAGCTGACTCGCCCTCCTTGTTAATGGCATCACACACGTATTTCCCACTGTCGTTTTTTTCTGCACTGGTGATTTGCAATGATCCGCTCTGGAGGGTAAAAAAACGTTCCCCCGTGATGGTTTCTGGAGTCTCATCTCTGGCCCTAGGAGAGAAAGTTTTCAGACTTTTAAGACTGTGCATACAACTTATCTGACAGCAGAAGTGCTTAGAAACAAAAAAGATGGAAAGGATCATCTGATGAATCATCTGCTATCCTAATATTCTGAGGGTCTTTTTAAAGTTAAGAGTGTTTTTTCATGGACTGTCTAAGATCCTATTTCCCTTTTGTAGAGCTGTAGCAGCGCTGCAGTGCTAGTTAATAGGATTTAATTAGCCCAATTTCAAGGAACGGAAGAGGATTATCTCATTAAACAGACATAAGTGTCAACATCAGACTGTCATACAGACACCTGAAGCAGTGTGGGATTAATAGCATGACTCACTGCAGTGTTACAATATGTGACCTGATTCATTCTTTAGACTATAGCTCAGACATCTGCAAGCTGCACAGAACTAACTGATATACAGTAAAGTAAATGTATGAATAAAACCATAATTACCTGAAGAAAACATATCACACTGAATGAGGGTGTAAGGTTCTTTTGTCTTAACAATATGTGTCAAAATGTACTGTGAAACTTCTCACTGACAGATGTCACTGGGACAAATTCCTGATGTTCATGGTAGTCACTTACCAAAAGATGGTGGGTGGTGGACTACTGAAAACACTGCAGTTCATGACAATGTCCTTTCCTTGTACCACAGCGTACTCTTGATGGTCCTTTGTCAGTATCAGAGGAGCCATATCTAAGAGCAAGTTGAGGGAGGAGAGATTAGCTAAAATGTTTTTTACAAGATACAAGAGAACTTTAACATTTGTAATTACATGAATTACAAAAATCTGAAGCATAAACTTATGAACTTAAACTTTGTAATGTTGTTCATTTCATATTTAGGGTTTTTTTTTTTTAAGACACTGGTTAAACTGATGAACTGCGACGTTTGATGGGCGTGTTGAAGGGCCCCCGCTTGTTAAAACATTGACAGCAAATTAATTGGCAACAATTGTGATAATCAATTAATCATTTAAGTCATTTGTGTGCAATGATGTCAAAAATTCTGTGTTTCCAGCTTCCAAAATGTGACAATTTGCTGGTTTTCTTAGTCTTCTATGAAAGTAAACAGAATATCTTTGGGCATTGGACCAAGCAATTTGAATAACCTGGGAAATTGCAATGGGCATTTTTCACTATTATCTGACTTTTTATAGACCAAACAATTCATCAGTTAAGCAAGTCATTTAGTTGCAGCCCTGAATGGCTGTAATAACAACAAGACAGAGAGGGCTGAGCGGTGCAGACGTTTTAGACGGCAGAAATTACAGCTAAAAAATTAGAAAAATGACATGAGTGGAGAGTGTTGTTGGATATCATGGATATGGAAGAAAGGAAGTTACTATGACATAAGTAGCGCTACAATACCAAGCTGAGACATTTTAATGGGAGCTGTGTTTTTTTGTTATGCTAACAAATTAATTCTTAGGTTTGAATGAAAGATGAAAGAGAAGCTAGTGTAACAGAGGTGACACTCTCTTTATTAGGTAAACTGCCATTTAAGTCAATATCTCCTCCTCCACACGGTGACTCACATATACATAAAGCACACGGTAATAAAATGATAACAAGTGATATTGAACTGAATGTCATGGAAATGCGTTATTTAAACAACCTTGACTGTGTTTAAATGCTGGTGCTAGATATACTGAAACTATAATCTCAGAAAGGATTGACTGCAAAGGATTTAGGTGCAGTGCAGTATATACGATTTCACAAGAATGAAACAATAACAATAAGATTTAGTCAGCTGATGTCAACCAATAAGAAGATGAAGCCATAGCGATATAGTTAAAAATATATCACAACGATATGTGTTATCACAAAATTTAGTGATTAAAGACTGAAAAACTTTGCTGCCCATATGAATTCTGGGACCTGACATCGTCTGATAATAGGACATAGGATCAGAAAGATGTTGGATGTTTGTAAAGTTAAAGCACCACCTCAAAATCTGAAGGACCTGCATGACGTTATTGAGTCCACACAAACTACACAACAATTCACAGACTCAGTTGTACATGATTAAGTGACCATTATTTTTATGATGTAATAATTATGTCCTTGGCCTGTGACTGTAATACTCACTCATGACCATGATGTTAACGTTGGCCAGAATACTGCCATGCCTGTTGGAGGCTTCACACTGGTAGACGCCACTGTCCCCTGGCATGGCGTTGTGGAGCACCACAGTGTCATCAAGCACCCGTCTGTTGTTCAGAGGGTCATCTGACAGCAACATAAAAACATAACATGAAGCTCATTTCACAAGCAGCACACTAAAGCACAACCAATATGTTTTTTAGGTTAATTATGAGATCAATATTTGAAAATATCTGAAAAATATATTGGCCAATATTTCTTCACTTAATATGAACAAACAATTTTTAGTGATCATCCCTCAGTTTTGTTTGGTTTTTATGAAAGAGATATGTAGAGACTGACACAGGACATGTTAGATGAACAATAAACTTTACTATCAGAGATGATGATGATGATGATGATGATGACGATGATGATGATGATGGTGGTAGATTTTGAACAGTACATTTCACTAGGAATCAACTCGTTATGAATGATGAATAAAATCACACATTTTCCTATTTAAATATATAACATAATAATTCTTATCAGGACATTTCTACATATAATTTTGTAAATCTCAATTTTTCTAACATTTTACATTATTTATAACCAGTAAAGAAAGACAACTTTTACTTTTAACCTTCTACCAACCGTGCTCCCCACAGACCCCAGAGGTTTACTTATTGTCATATCTCACAGGTGCTTTATTCTATCATTCCAATTTTTCATGACTTTGTCAGTTTGTTCCCAATGACCTCATATAATTGTTTTCAGTTTCTGTTTTAATTGGTGCTTTTTAAAAATAACAATGAACTGGGGTCCTGGGGGGACCCCAGTCAAAAGCACCCAATTTATTGAGTTCATGTTTGCCATGGGTCCTAATTAAAAGTATCACACACTATTGGGGGGGGGAGGGGCGGCACTCGGTCAATCATTTTGAAGGCTTTGTTTCACACAATATGCAAATTAACTGTAATTTTCCTAAAATAATAACAATCTGTTTTTTTCAGGTGACATTAATTACATAACTAATAATGTTTTGAGAGGAAAGAAGTTAACATTTGGCTATGATGGTTGTTTCTTATAGCAGTTTATTCATGGGGTGCCCAGGGACCCCAGTCAGTAGTCACATAGTAGAATGTTAAATATGTTAATTAACACTTCCGTTTGGTATAGTCTGTATTTTAAATTCTGAAATTGTCAAGGAGTCAAGCATGTCTCACGAGCGTTGAAGAACAATTATCTGCTTGTCGACTTGAACTCGAGGTTCTGTGGTTGAAGGTTGGTGTAGCTTCTCACTGCCCTGTCCTCCTGCCCAGTGGCAAAAGATGCATAAAACCACCACTAGAATTACTGTCACTCACCTTCGAAAATTTCTCCATTCCTCCTCCACGTTATGTCTGGCAGTGGTTTTCCACTGACCGAGCACTTGATGTGAACATCAGTCCCAATCACAGTCAGCTGGCTCTGAGGAGGCTCTGTCAGCCACTTTGGAGGCTCTGGGAGATGTTAAGAAGTGCTGTGTTGGTTTGAGTCAAAACAACTGTCATCTCTCTCTCTTTGAAGAAAACAAACGCAAGTATAATTAGCTCCTGATGTTGACCTACCTTCCACTATTACATCAAAGTAGTGAACAGCCTCTCCAGCGGGATTTTTGGCTTTACACATGTATTTCCCTTCATCGCTCTCTTCTATAGCAGATATGGTCAACAGCTTTCCAAAGTTGTTAAATGTTGTCCGAGTAGACAGCTTGTCTCCCATTTTCCTCCATTCTATCTTTGGAGTTGGACTACAAAATGAAACAAGGACATGTTATGAGCCGTAATGGCAGACAAATGTGATTATATTATATTATATATATATATATCAGTGATAATGTGGTTGCAGTCCTGATGATACAGCATTGATACATACAATCCCTCTGGTATACACTCGAGCTGCAGCTCCTCTCCCTTGAGCAGCACTTTCTCCGTCTGAACACCAGAGGGCAGCAGCAGGCTGGGTATTCTCATTGGGGGGGCTTCAGCTGCATTGAATATAGAGAGAGCAGTCCTCCTCACTCATATGTATAATTTTAATCAATGATCTTATAAACTGCAGCTATTTGCAACTTAAAGGCTGATTGTTTTGTCTGTTCAACAGAGAGTCACATAATGTGAAACATGTTTTCATTTTTACTATGAAGGCTTTGTTGGCTTTGACGTGGTGATATCACTTACTGGCATTGCCGCTACCAGCAGATTGATTGTCAGGTTTCACTGGAACAAAAACAATGTAGTGTGAGAATTGTGGTTGTTGTGGTAGCGATGGTTAGTCTTCACAGTACATGTATTGCTCAATCCAGCGTCATATCAGTTACCACATGAACATGACAAGACAAGCCCTGCTCCTTGGTATGTGGTAGGGGAATACCAGTAAAAATATGCCAGAAACAAACACCTGGAAAAACATTCAAATGTCGTTTTACACCTTTGGTAGAGCAAAAGTGGGCTTTACTGCTGTGTATTTGTAGATATGTATCACATTAGCTTCTCGGGGATCTGTTCTTGTCATAATTAACAAGTGAGCTACTGTTGTCCAACAGTTGTATTTGGGTTAAAAATCTCACAGACTATGTTTTAAACCTACAGCTCTTGACCATGACAGCCATGGGGGTCTTCTGGACGATGGTGCGTATCCTGGAGAAGGCAGCATTGCAACAGTAGTCCGGACGACTGTCTTTCTGTAAGGCATTAGAGAAGTACAGGTTGCCATCAATGCCCACGGAAACCCTCTCATCCTGCTCAATGTGCTGGAGATCTGAAAAAGAGCATATTCTTCATCAGTGATATGCTATCAATGTCAACATTATATGTATATATTGTATTGTGGCTGGTAAGAAGACACAAATTGGATTTTCGCACACATTCTCAAATACATTCATCGGGGGCACCAGAGGGTCGAAAGTATAAAATAAAAATAATTTCAACAACAACTTCACAATGAGACTCAGGTCACCTGCTAACAAATTGCAACACAATGTAGCCTCATATATGCTATAGACTTTAATGGAAATGCCCTAAAGAGTTTCCTTGTATGGAGCCTGTGAACTCACTGTGACAGCATATTTGGTTTACATAGAGCCGCTATTTAAGTCTCGGGTCACTGAAGCTCTGTGTCACTCCTTCAGCAACCCATTCATAGTATTTAACAGCTTCATTTAAGACTTAGCTTTAAGTCACTGGTTGTTTTGTCAGTGTTTAAGGCAAAGTCATAAAAACACATATTTGGTTCTAATTTATGTGACATGACACCTGAGGGAAAGAGGGGTGACTAATACAAAATGAACAATATTTTTCACACTCATGCACATAGGCTGCATACAGAACGCACAATGTGTTTGTACTTTTCAGACAGACTAATGTACATGTTCAAGTATATTTTATTATTTCATATTGTTGTGACAATCTGTGGAAATATAAGTGTGTGATGACTAAGAAAAACATATAAAAACAGAAAAGTGTATTCATTAATTCTGTCCCTCCATCTTTCCATCTTTCTGACGTCGGTCAGGTTTGTTGGTGCTGTTTGAGGAGCTTTCTTAGGGTAGGACAGAAAACTCAGCCCCTATTGGCAAAGCACTTCAGACAGAACAGAGGTGGCCTTTTACACAGTAAATCACTTTCTTCAGTAGTGGTGCTTATGTGAGGTAAACTTGTGAGACTGAAGTGTGTACCTTTCCTTGACCGCCCTTCTTATTGTTACCGCTGACTTCACTGAAGGTTAGTTTAGGGTGCCAACAGCCATGTGCCTTTGCCAAAATACATGGTGTGTCGCAAGCTCTTTCTTTTCATCTGTGAGAAACTTTAGGAGGGTGATGCAAACGAACCTGAAAACTATTGACATTATCCCAGCCTAGAGCACTTCAAGGTGCCAGCACAATGACAAAGACGTGACTCATGAACAGTGGAGGCCGCTCTATGCTTCAAATTAAGTGCTTGTTGAATCGTCTAACTGCATCTGAAACACTTTATCCTGACATAAGATGCAGGGGGGTTATTTTCTACAATTTTTGTAATTTTTCCAAAACAGTCAATCACACCCACCTTATGCAGTGATGACAGGCTTTTTGCCCTGCTTTCCAATGTGACCATTCCACCACTTTAGACATGGTCGGATAACATGATGTACAACTTAGTTAATTTATAGCATACTGAAGCCTTGGCAAAACATTTGCCTACAGCAGCGCTCTGCAGTTGTGGGTGAGTGTTTTTGCCACCCATGAACCAACCATATAAATGACAAGCTATGGGCCTTTTTTCCCATATTCAAGAGCATGATCTTTCAATTTGAGACCATTATTTATTGATATCATGTTCAGATTTTTGTAATTCTTCAAAACCCTGCCCTCACACTCAAATAGTCCCTGCTTGGGCTTAGATTTGCTCTGCTTCTGCTCAAACTGTATGCTTGCGCTCACATATATTGTTGCTTGCACAGATTTCCTGCTCCAGCTTCAGCCTTTCTCCTCACACTCAGGCTGCTTCTGTGCACTCGTGAAATGTCTGCTCTCAGATTTCTGCTCTGCCCTCGGATTTTTTTTTGCACCAACCCTGTCAAAATCCCCCAATCAACAGAATGCTAGATATAGTGTTGACCAATCAAATGATCCCTGCCTCCTTGCAGGCACATTCGCTTTACTTCTTAGAGCGTCCCATATGGGTGGTTACTCTTCAACCAGGTTCATCCACTCCTGCCTTTCAAGGCTTTATTAAATGTACTTCCTTTGCTTTCTTGTATGACTTTTGGAATAAAAACATATACCAGAATCTGTACTTTTTACTATAATAGCTACATATAGAAGCCATATAGCACTCTGGCCTCCTGTCAGTGTGCTAGAGAAGAAAACAAAATCACCTTCACGACTCAGAAGAGGAGTCTAGCAGATCACCAAAGTCAAGGACCTCAAGTGAGTTTTTTATGTTAATGGTGCTATTACTTCCTTCAAATTGAACTGGTTAAGTTATGTTTGCAGCACAAGAATACATCCTTGATATTATGCTTGGCTTTCAAGTGTTTACATAACATGATCACTGTTGCTAGGCAACTAGCAATATTTGTATCTGTATTTCAATTATTTAGGAATGAGAAAAGTGCCAACAGCAACAGGAAGAAATGCTAGCCAGCACATTAAGACGTAAGTAGAGAACAAAAGTAACTTTCAATAAGCAACAATGAACAGCATTTGAAGAGAAGGAAGACTCTTCGATATAACAACACGATACATGACCTCACCACTGTTTTAAAAATGTAGCAGCTCATTAAAGTTACTTTTCTTTTCTACTGTCTTAATATGTTAGCTAGTTCATTTTGCTGTCCATTTTGTTGTTAGTTGCCTACCAACGGTGTTCATGTAACATACAACACTTGAAAGCCATGTCTATTATCATGGACGTATATATGTGCTGCAAATATAATTTAACCAGTTCACTTTGAAGGAAGCAGTAGCACCATTAACATAAAAAACTTACTCAAGGTCCTTGACTTTGGTGATCCGCTAGACTCCCTCTTCTGAGTCATGAAGGTGACGTCGTTTCCAGTGTACTATACAGCTACTATATGTAGCAATTATAGTAAAAATTACAGACGCTGGTATATATGTTAACTGTCCTATTTATTCCAAAAGTTGTACAAGAAAGCAAAGGAAGTACATTTAATAAAGCCTTGAAGGGTAGGAGTGGATGAACCCGGCTAAAGAGTAACCACCCATATGGGACGCTCTAAGAAGTAAAGCGAACGTGCCCACAAGGAGGCAGGGATCATTTCTTTGTTCAACACTACACCTGGCATTCTGTTGGTTGGGAAATTTTGACAGGGTTGTAGCACAAAAAAGCAGTGGGTGCGAGGGCAGGGTTTTAAGGGAAAGAATTACATAAATCTGAACATGAAGTCAATAAATCATGCTGTCAAATTGAAAGACCCCACTCTTAAATAAAGATAGAGGAAAAAAGCCCCATAGAAACTTCTTTCTGCTAGCAAACAACAGAAAAATGCCTAAAAGCTGCTGTGTGGTGGGATGCACAACCAGCAGAGTAACCAACTCAGAACAAAGTTTTTATAAGCTGCGGAACCAAAAAACTGAGAGTTTAAGAAGACAAAAGTGGATAACATTACAGGGCTGTGCACCATGCGTTGCAGAGCCGACATGAGCTGCACGGACAGCCTGCAGCTCAAACACCTCCGTAAAAATGACATACACCTGGACACACTGCTAGTCACAGAGAACACGCAGGTTTTAAGTAAAAACAGAACAGCTGTTTAACTGAAAGGTATTGCAGTGTTTGTAATAGACATTTAAATCACAGAATAGCTAACCTGCATTGAGCTGAAATGCTAACTGTAAAAAGTGCCCATGTGTTATTTCCTCAACAATGTTTACAACCTGTACTCGCCATATCAGCTGTGAAAAGTGTCATGCTAGCCTGTTCTGTAGTGGGGTTTGCTATACAGTTGTGCTATCTCTACTGTAGACGTGATGTCAGCCCTTACATTCATGTATTGCATCTTAATGTAACAAGTTTCAACATATGCTATAAACATATGCTATAAACTACCTTTTCCTCTCTGCTAAAATAATCCTTTTACATGCTGAAATCTAATGTTTTTAGCTAGCTACAGGCGTTTTGTTAGCATGTCAGCCCTTGATTACATATTATTGCGCCAATTGTTTTCCCCTCTGGTGGGCGTGGTTTTCAGAGTATGATGTGTTACTGATGTGTTACTCTATACTTTAACAGTTACTTCAAAGCTTACCAATAGACATCCAGAAGATCTGACGTGGGGGCATGCCTTCTGGAGGGTTACACTTCAGGACAATTGGCTGTCCCTCTTCAACAACAATAGGATCAATCGTCTCCTTTGGAAACTTAGGGATATCTATCCAAGACACAGACATTAAATAAAATGAAAACTTTATCAAGAAAATTTGAAAGAAAATACAGTTTTATTATGACTCTGAAAAGCATTAGTCAGCAATTTCACATAACAGACTAAAGGTTACTTACTAGGAACTATCACTTCGATCTCCTCTGTCATGGCAGTTCCCAACTTGTTGGAAGCATAGCACCGGTATTTGCCCTTGAACTGGACCAGTTGCTTGTTGTAGAGCACAAAAGTGCCATCACTGGGGTTGGCTTTGGATTTTGAGAGATGGGGAGCGATAAAGTCTTGGCCATCTTTTGTCCATCTGTATCTGTTGAAGCAAAACATACAGTGGGTCAATGAATCACAGATATACAGCATGTTTTGTTCAAGTGATCAAAGCTATGATCTTTTGGCACAGTTAGATAGGACACAGATCATGTTGATGTCACTTACACTGGTGGTGGGTTGCCTTTGGCTTCACACCTGAGAGTAACAGTGTTGTCGAAAGGAAGGCCAATAACGGGACTCAATGTGTGAGTTGTTATGGTTGGAACCTGCTCCACTACAATATGAAGACAAAAACACACAAAATTAGCACAGAAATGTTAAATGTAAATGTTTTGCTAGTGCAACAACTCTCTTGTGTTTTTCCTCTATCATTTCCTTTTCTTTCCAACTGCCCTGTATGAAGCCCAGACTGAGAAATCATCAACATGACAAAGTTGTGTGCCAACAATGTTGCATAATCTGGACAAACGAGGTGCCTTAGATAGACACTGAACTAAAATAGCACACCAGGACTTGATTGCAAAGCATTCTTAGCCCTAAACAAAGAAACCTCAGCTGCAACAACACTTCTAAAGTATTTACCTCATACTTTACTTTATACTTAAATAGGTTGGACATCCAAAAACGAACACATATTTTTGACAGATGTTATGTTATTCAGAACACAGAGAGAGGAAATTAAACATTGCACGTTGAGTAACCAGTTAAAATTACAAATAAGATCGTGCTTACATTTAGTGGGTCTTGCCTTGCATGTCGGACATACCTTGTAAATCCACTCTTTATATTTATTGGAGAATAAATGAGCAGTAAGTATTACCCTCAGTAACACTCCTACCTTCCAGAGGGATATCGAGGCCTGCAGCCCTGGAGGTCAAGGCCAAAAACAGAACAAGCTGCAGGCTCCCCGCCAACCTCATCACGCTCCGCTGGTTTAGGGAGACAGTAGAGATCAGGAGAACGTGTTGATGCAGATCAGCTGGCGTCACTCGGAGTTCCTAAGGCACAGAGGACCTGAAGAATAAGATTAAAAAACATAGTCATAATAAATTGAGTGGTCAAGTAAGGGCTCTTCAAGCATCTGTTCTAATCACAGAAACACGGCACTGAATCCCAAGAGAAGAGTTACTTTGCTATAAATAAGCTGCAAATTATCACACTTATGGTAGCAAATTTGAAAACAGGCTCTTTATACAACGTGACTGACTGCTTGAAACTACAGAAAACCAGAAGGCAGATAGATAAATAAGATCTGACAACATAAAAACCCATCAAGCCTGGATACTTTTCAGTGCTTTTCTATGATAATCCCAATTAAAATACATTACAGATCACTTCTGTTCTGTTTTGATCATTTTTTCAAATATGCTGTGCCTCAGGGTAAGAATAATGTTCTTCATGATGTTATGCAAGTAAATTTGGATTACCTAAAGGGAATGTATTGAATTTACTTGAATACTTAGCACTCAAAGGCAGAGGAGTAGAGGTGAATATCAACAATGGACCAAATAACTTCACATATAAATATATAAAATCTGTACTTTTTACTTTAATTAAAACAATTCAGTCATTTGCACTGTAAATATCTTTGATTTTCCATGTATAAAAAAGAAGATATTTTAAAGTTTTATAATAAGGCCCCCTTCAAAGAACCTGTGCTTAGTAATGCAAAATGTCCTGTTGATACAAGCCATTTAACACTGGATGTCCCTCATTGTTATGATGTTGTAGCACAACGCAGCAGAGCACTTGTCTAGAGATTACCCTTTGAACTGTGAAGCCTGGCTGGTGGCATCGGATGGCATGCTTACAGTAAACCCAACTGGCACAAAGGCTAAGCTGCTGTCTGCTATGATTGCTAGATCCAAGATGGCAGACTATAAATTGGTCTAAGCCCATCAGTATTTCACGGCTTAGTTCTCACAGTGCTGAGACTGTGGCGGCAGCGTTGGCGATGCCAAATGGGTTCACCCTCCAGCTAATCCTGCTATCAGGAGAATGAAGGCGGGGAGCTCCTGCAGTCATATAGTACACTCCTTAACAATGACTGAGTGCTGCTCAGGACAAATCAGTTCAGGGTTCTTCTAAGGACGCATGGCTGCATGTGTTGTCTCTTCTTAGTGAGGAAGGTTAATGTGGTAATTGTTGTAGACTAGATTCAGGATTAAGCTGCTTGAATTTAGAATCAATTAAACAAATTGAGAGATTGTAGCAGTGTATTACTGCTATAAGGACTTTTTGTGATTATCTTCCCCCGGATTGAATAGTAAACAAAGCCCTTTAGATGTTTGTTCCAGTGGAGTAAACATATATTTTCATGTTGTAATAAAGCTGTAAGCCTCTTTCATTCTTAGTCTGGTGCTACTGTACACCGTATTTTACACACAGAGGCTCACACACATGCCTTCATTTACATGCCTACAGACACACATGCACCTTTGCTTTAGAAACCACCTATAGCACTATTGCATAGACATAAGTTAAAACCTCAGTAACAATATTGTGATTTAAATCTCAAAGCACATCAGCCCAGCAGAGTCCTTGTTAGGTAGGAGGCCCACAGTCATCCAGTGACATGAAAAATGAAACCTTTCGTCCCGATTTGTTTTGATCCTGACAACATGGCAACTTTCATTCATGTGCAGAAAATCCCCTGCTTGGTGCACACCCAAAGAAACTTGTGGGTTAGGCACATTAGTAAGCCTTATATGCATGTGGAGATCTGTAAACCTGCCGCTTTAATGATAACTCAAACAAAGCTGACACAGTCCGTTTCAAAGGCAAAATCTCTGGAACGTAAAAACGGGGTGGAGTCCCTATGTAAACAGATAACAAAGCATTTGTTTTGAGAGTAAAGGGATCTATTACCTGAACACATGGCAGATCATAGCCACAAATCCGCAGGGATTGTGTTTCCTAAACCAATAGTTGGCCAGGGCATGAAGAGCGTGACTACTACACGACTAATCCTTGCCAACACACACTGTATACAATGACTTCCCCCTTTGCTTAAACCTTAGAACAACCTCCCTCAGACCAACCAGCACCCCCACAAGCTGCAATATGTAAGTGTAGCTGCAAAGTAAAGCCTGCAAAGTAATGCAGAGATGATACCCAAATGCTATGCACACACAACATGTTACTCTAGTCAAATACATATACAATAAATACAGAATGAAACAATTTCACAGAGAACAGCAAACATTTCATGAAGTAACCAATACTCACTGGTTTTTGAGTCATTCTACATCTTAAGTCCACCTCTAGTGGAGGACCAGGGCCGCTGCACTACAAGTCCATATAAAAAGTTTGGGACAGGACCATCAGGGGATCATTCCAACAACTCTCTCTGAACTAACATCTCTGACATGTCCTTCCTGCTCCACCTCACGTTCCTGGTGCACGCCTCCCTGCCCGCCCCTCCACTCAAGCAGCTAAAGGAGCGACAGGAGACTCACTGAAGTGACATATGTCGCCAAAGCCTCTCACTTGGCAAAGAGGTTCTCTAAGCCTGTGACAATGACCCGGGACAAAGCCTGCACTGCGGGGCTACTCAGTGAGCATTAAAGAATGGGCGGAGAGGAAGTACAAGCATGTCTCTCTCTCTCTCTCTCTCTCTCTCTCTCTCTCTCTCCCCCTCTCTCTCCCTCTGTTTTTCCTAGATCCCTCCATCCAGCCTTCCACAAACCATGCATGCCCATTTATACTTGGCTCCATCACAGTGATCTGAATGCAATGTGTCTTAGCTCCATTGAAAAGGGAAGGGAGTCATCTTCTCTGAGAGGACCAGAGCTTTTGTGGAAGTGTACTTTCATTTCCATGCAGTGCTCCAGGGTATTAATAGATGGAGGCATGAGAGAGCATGCCTGAAATAGACATGATGTTTTTGATAGTAAGTTAATAGGATCTTTAGCTACACGATTTCCTACTTTTCTTTCCTACTTTTGTTTTATTTTAAAGGTTTTTATCTTTATTGAGCAAGCGTAGTCTCTTATCTGGAGATATGTAAAGGAATGATTCAGTCCAATCTGTGTTTCTCCTGAAGCTGAAAAACAACTTCAATATCCCTCTTACATAGAGGTCTCCAATGTTATCGATCTGTTTTCTAATCCTCTCAGTTGGCTCAATTTATATTCCAAGGAGCAAAGCAAAGATTTGTAATACAGATAGCATGAAAGACATTGTCTTGAGTTTCAAGTGTTTCTCTTTTTGTTTCCAGATCTGCATTGTATTAGGAATAATAGAGATTGTGCCTACAACATAATTTGCTAAGGCAGATGGAGACATAATGACCTCACCAATAGGGTAAGCGATGTTAACACTGCCCTGCAGGGTCATCCAAGAATAGACATTTACAGCTCAGCAGTAAATCCTGAAATTAGGTAGTGAAAGCTCCCCATTAATTTTACACTTGCCAAAGATGATATATTCTATTATTAGAGTTATAATACCACATAGAGTGAAGAAGAACAGACTAAGATTTTAAAGTAAGCTTTAGTGAGCAGATCTGGATAGAAAACCATCTTAACTCTGCCTAATAAAGAAGTAAGAAGTGTCTTCCAAAATCCTGTCTTGAGTTTTAGCTATTTGCAGAATAAACATGAACTAGGCCACTATACTTTAGAACTAGTCTTCTGGCCTAATGTGCACTGTCAGTAAAGAATGGCTGGAACTAATTACACAGTCTATTTAGAAAAAGACCGTTTTCATCACTTCAAATGGACCTGTTTCATGTTTAAGAGAGCATGGCTTCTGTAAACACAAAGAAAAAAACTTAAGAGGCAAAGCCTAATGGACCTGCATGTTCACTCAAAGTCTGACATGTAGACATGGGACCATGTGCACAAAAGATTAATGTAAATCCAAGAACAATAGCTGTAGCATGGCCAAACATATATTGTCTGGTCTAAGTAAATACAGTATACACACACACAGTATGTAACTCTAAGAAACTACATATTTGAAAAATGTTGACACAGTCAAAGGGACCAAATATTTTATTTTTTCTTGTACTAATCAATATAAAACATAATCTTAATCTATACATGTACTGTGTTTATATATATTAACATTATTCAGGTTCAAAGTATCGTCATTCTTATTGTGACTTGCAGCTGACTGATAACAGTCAGAGTCACACAATTAAAACACAATTCACAGTGTTTTCAGGGTCTCTGCTCATGACCAGTTTCATTGTGCTTGTTAAATTAACATGAACGTTAAAACAAACGAGAGACAGAGTCATTTGTGAATTCCGACTTCATGCCTCCAACAACATCTCAATCTCCTGTGGTGACTAACTAAAGAGGCTGCCCTGCCCCGTGCCTTTGTCATTTCCTCCCCGACAGTCCTTGCCTGTAGTGCTTCCTGATAATTACAAGTCTGCTGCTTCTGTCTTTTGGCAGAGCTCACAAATACATGGCAATTACAAAATACCTTCCAAACTAACCAATGAAATGTTTGACACGAGATGCCTAAATTAAAATACCTTAACTGCAAATATATATGTGCGTTTGTGTAATGAGTATAATCGAAGAAATGATGTACGGCCACCAAGACACACCTAAGTATGTAAGTATGCTGTGACCCATTCATAATTCTTTTCCATCCTCAAATATTGTTTGAAATCACAATAGAAAAGATTTCAGTGAGTGTTAACCCATGCAACATGTGGACACTGAACAGAGGCACACAAAAGAAATGCATCATGACAAGTTTTGCTGTCAACATAGACAATGACAGCAATGACAGACGAGGTTTGAGACGTCCACAAACATTTGCTGGGGCTGAGAGAGAGAAAGCCATCAGAAAAACTCTACTCATAAACAAATACTGGAGAGCTTTTGCAAACAAAAACTTTCTCCAGTCTACTGTGGTTTATAAAAGTACACAAAACAATTTCGACACAGTGGGTTGGGCTACTTAATGTCTCATTCTTAAAATTCAGGACGTTAAACAAAAATGTGATAGTAAAGAATGTGTAATTAAGCAAATTTTCTGGCTGCTCAGGAAAACCTCCCTTGCATGCTGCCGATTATGCAGTGATACATTCATTTTTCAAGCAAAAATTACAGAAAAATTTCTCACATTTCAGAGAATTTCAGATTCAGATTCAAATGTGAGCATTGGCTGCTTTTTCTTGTATTACATTATGGTAAATTAAATAGTCTGGGATATCGGGAAGGTGAACAAAACAAGACATTTGATGACATCACCTGGCGCTCTTTTTCACTGGCATCCACACAATTTTCTCTATTTATGATGTTTTATACCAAGTGATTAAATGTTTGATTGAGAAAATAATCTGCAGATTAATCAATAATGAAAACAGTCACTAGTTGCATCCCTACCTCAGTGACATGAGAGCATAACAGCCTGTAGCCGTGTCTTCTTAACACATCAAGATTTTAAACTGGTTAGGGTCATAAAGTAAGAACTCAACTTACCTTTAGGGTCACTGAATCTTTTCGCCATTACTCAATGTTGTCGTAACATGAGCCATGTCTCTGTTTCAGTCCCCTGAGCACTTCTACAAGCTAGTAATCACGTACGCCTGGAATTCACACAAACAGCTCACTGACAGCTCTCTGACACACATCAAACTTGTGCTTCCAGTATTATGTAAAGGCAGGATCCCAACGTTCTACATAGTTTACAAGCAAAACAGGTTTAAAATTAGAGGAGTGCACTCAGTAAAGTGCAGATCTCTGCCAGGTGTGTACATTTTTCTTATATAGATATGTACGCAACATTTTTAATAAAGTGTTTTTGTGTGGTATAGGGTCAGTTTTCTTTAAGATGCATAGAATAGTGTAATGGTTTTGTAACTGAGCATCCTGGGATCACCAACATCGACATGACACCCTCCTCTACCTCCCTCTCCTCTCCAAAACAGAGTGGAATCTCACTCAGTTGTCCTCCCGGTTCCCTTACAGTCAAGATAACAAAAACGGGGATTTATTCATCTTGTATTGTGTCTAACTTTAGTTGATCATAACATAACAGGTATGGAACTAATCTGCAGATGTTCTGGTTCAAGATGAGACCAAACTTTTTTATGGATGTCAGTTTCTGAGCCACGACAAAAGCCAAAATGTGACCTGCAACAGACTAGCTTGTTCTTAGCCAAGTCAATTGCTGGAAATTTCTTTTGCTAAATGGCAAGGACTGCTGAAAAGACAAAGGTCTAAGCTTTACAATAGGAAGTCCTTGAGAATACAGTCATAAATGTGCACAAATATTAGGCTGATGGGTCCAGTAGTAGACAAGATTAGCTGTGGAAAGATACACACACAGACACACACACAGACACACACACACGACCAAGCGCATGATCCCCTCCAGGCTTACAACCGGCGGAGATAACAAAAGCATGTAGCTGCTCATCTTAAACACTCAAACATAAACATTGCAAGGTATATGCACGTGGATAATTAGTGGTTAACAATATTGGCATTTGGAAACTTATCCCATTGTAACTTTTCATTTTTAAATTCAGGTGGATGTTTTATACTTAATATGTGCGATCAATTATTACACAGATTTGGTTTGACAATTTAAGTTTTGAAGTCAGTCAAACACACTGACTCAGTTCTCACCATTAACATCATAACAAGCTATCTTCACATTTCAGCATGACTGTCATGTAACAATTTATATCCTCTATCGTCTTTATCATTCATCATACCTTTCTTTTTCTTTTCTTTTACTTTCCCTTCTCTCCTTTCATTTCTTCTCCTCTTTGATCTTTTAAGGCCAACTGTAATGGGGGTTGGGCGGCTGCCAGGGGTGGGTGTGGGGATTTATTGTTGTGTAACTGTGCGTACGTGTTGTTTGTTACCCTTGAATGTTTTAAAAAGTTGATAACAAAAAAAAAAAAAACACTAACACCAAAACAGTGGTTTCATGCCACACTCCTTTTACGTAACTGTTATTTGCAGAGCACATGCGCTATGTGGAAGTTTGTGGAGGTATATTGCTTATTTAAGTGCCGCCAAGCTCACTCAGTTGGGTTTAAGTGGTTCCTGCTCTGGCACATAATGCTTTGTGGAATGATGTGAAGAGTTGCCTCTATAAACAGGAGCAAGGCTGGCACACGAACTGTTGGCGAGCTATTACAACCTAAAATTCATGATATCAAAACACAGAGCTTAAAATTTGACATTTCTTAAACAAAGTTTCTCTCCTCCAACACCCCTTTAACTTTTATTGGGAATATTTCCCCCTTGCATGGAGTTATGACAACGAATTATTACACAAACCGAATTACCATTCAAACATCCGAGTCTGTTGTGCGACACAGATTTCAAAACAAAATGAATTACTATGGAAACGTGCCCCTTGTCGAAGTGAAAAGTGACAAAGAGTGGCATTCAGGAGCTTAATCAGTTTGCCACAGCCAGCAGCACAACAGAGAGACAGTGTGGAGACAAGCAGTCACACTCAGCTTCCTCCCTTCAAATGCGGAGGCCACGAGGAGACCTCTTCACACCTTCCTTCACCCTCACACATTGTTCATCACTGTTGCAGCGAGTCAGATAAGCAAGCAGCGCTGTGCTCTATGGTCTGAACTAAGCTGGTAATTAGTTTATGGGATAATCTTGAAGACCTAAAGTGGTATTTAGGTGGGTTGATGCTGTCCAACAAATGGAAGAAATTTTGCTTGAAAGTAGCCCTATGTATAGGTGCTGTCCAAAGCTAAAACAGTTTGGTTTAAAAATGAAAAATATTTTGTAGTTGAAAGTATGTTTTCTGTTGTATTTACATATATTACTGCTATTAATGATCATTGTAAAGCATCCAAACACAACTTTATAATGACTTCAATATTTTGTTGCTTAAGTGTCGGTGTATATGGGAGACATAACAGAATTCACTCCTGTGTTGTGAACTTTGGAGAAGAGGAGACTATTTGGTTTACATTTGCTATGTGAACTATGCCTTGACTTTATTTCTAAACAATGATTTCCATATGTTTAGTTGCACCCGTAGTTAGAGGACCTATAAATACAGTGTGTGTCTATTTATATACAGGATAAGCCTCAGTGAGACACTAGACACTAGACGTGTGAATTCAGTTTTTAACACTTGAATGCATTCCACCCCAAACACTTGAAAAGTTGGTGACACTTGTGTACATGATTTGAAATGTGCATGAGTTTTCATTGTTTATTCATTTAATGTTTTTGCTAAATGGATGAAGTGGGTCATGACGGTTACTTTTCATATGTCGCTCAGCCTGTGTTGTGAATATATAAATAAATTACAATGAAATGACAATACCATTAGCATTATTAACCAAATACACTGACTGCTCTCCAACTACTGCTTTATCTATCATCAACATTATATATACTATAAATCTTTACTGATTATTACAAATATTGTAAGAAAGACATCACATATGTATCCACCCAATGTAAATTCTTATGGCCAAACATAATGCCAGTATGCTGCGTCTGATTAAGAAAAATAAAGGCAGGCCTACAATGAATACACCTGTTGACACACTCCTCTCATCTTACTATTCCTCTCATTGGTGAAATGTAAATAAAGAACTGACAGTGACAGCCACCCATGACGCTACAGGGGCTTCCATGTACTTAGTGACAAGTTGTGATAAATACTATTTTATGATGTTTAGAAATAACAGCTGTTGCTCAATCCTGGGGATTAACATTCATCTCCAAAGAGCTCAGACACGGAAAGTAATGAAGCCTCATTTCACTTGCCTGGTCTTGTAGCTGGTACACACCATTGTGAACACTCTTCCACGTGTGCTCTCCCACCCTGCCTTTTAAACACCAAAGATATAGTTTGTGTACGTCATTCTTTAAGCCCCAGGTAGACTTAAACAAAAGCAAAAACGAAAAGAGCGATTTTCCTGTCACTTTGAAAAGACGCATATGGGTCTTTTTTCAACTGCCTCGCACCTGTAGTCCAGTTTCTTCCCAAACAAGGCAGGAAAGGATGAAGAGTAATCATTCCACCTTAGCAAATGTTTGAAGAGAGTCTGAGCCAGGATCCCAATCCCTTAACTGCATTACATTGCATGACATTAAGAGGTATCATTCATATTATGCGCAGATTAAGCAATATGATACCACTTAATCACAGACATGTGGAGCCATAATGATAAATGGTGCCATTGAATACATCATAGTATACTATAAAATATATATAACACTAAAATATTTGTGAAAACTTCCAGATGGAATTAGAAGAAATACTGTTGTGAAGTGTTGACAATTACCTGCTGAAATCCTCTGCATTAACCATCTGCAAAGGCAATTTATGTGGAATCTAACTGCCTTTAAAAAATCATCACATCAGAAATAAATTCCTTATCCGCCTACTTGTGATTTGTTGGCAATCAATGAGTTTTGAAGCATCTGCTGCAACATGTCAGGTGGATAAGGCTTCTGCGGCACCTTAAATAGAGCCACTGGTCATAGATCATTTCATCTGCAGCAAGCTCTGACAAGGACTGACAACATAAAATGAATCAGATAAGCACAGCCTTTTATTTGGGAATTGAAAAATTGAATTGATTTGAACCCTGGCCTTTAAAGCTGCAAAGCATAATGAACAAAAGAGACCATTGTGGCTTTATTTGTGAGTCATATTATCTCAATCAGTTAGAAAAGACTACTTAGTCAAAAAAGTTGTTAGGTTCATCATAATGCAAGAATGGCTGATGGTGAATAAAATGTGCTACTAGCACAAAAAGCCAGCTTTCATTCATTCATTTCATGAGCTGTTTCAGGAAACCGACTCCAGTTGTTTTAACTTGGTTTGCCCTTAATCTGTTACATCAATGCTATGGATCAGAGCCAATGGCGCTTGAGGAGACTCATCAGCATGATAGGTCTAAATTACACTTGGGACAGCCACCATAGGAGCTGTACCTTGCATCACCCTGTGTAAGTGATAGCCTTGCTGCTGTCTAACATAGGCCCATGACAGGCGTACCCCTGTGAAAGTGTCAGGGCCTTGCTTCATTAGCATTTTTGGAGCACCATGAATGAAAGTGTTTGTTCTGGTTTGTGTGCCCAATTGAAAGGGTCCATTAAAGAGTGTTTTACGGGTTCCACTGTGTTACGTCGGAAGTTGGGGAGCTGGTGTATGGAGGAAAGTGCCAGAGCAAAGAAAAAAATGTTCTGAAGGACATGGTGGCCCAGATCAATCCGTATGCAGATGATACACCGCTTGTCATCTTTCAGCATGTGAACAGGTGGGCCACCTAACAAGTGTTAACATCAATCAGGTTAATAAATGTTTCAACACAGACACCGAACATATTGGCAGGTTGTGATGAAACTCGGGTGGCTGGTCTCACATTCTGAGCCAAGAATCAACTGAGGCCCGTTTACTGTAAGTCAGAGATTGCAACATCCCCCTTGGCAACCCTGCCAACTAACTATTGTCAAACACCTAATTTTCTCACACAAAGGTACTGAGAGGCGTTAGGAGGAAATTTGGTTACATGACTGCAGTAAAAACTTAAAAAAGCCTGAACTTCAAAGTAACACAGGAGGGAGGTACAATAGTACTTGTAGTGATTAGAAGTGCTAAACTCTGTATTCTGCTCTGTTTTCACTGCCTGCCCCAGCAAAAGCATGGTTTAAAAAATGTATGTTACTACTGCCATTAAATCATTAAATACTACAATGTTTACAGGTAGAAAAACCTTGCTGAGTGTAAGACAAGGGTTTTATATTGTTGCCACTCAGCTAAAATAAAATATAAGTTGCAGTTATGATGAACACCTGTTTCTACTTGTAGATTATAGGCCTACTGAATCTGGGTCGAAGCTATGGACACCAATGATATCTATGGAGGCTATCATACACGACAAGGTGTTTTTGGACACCTTGTATCTATCTATGTTGATTGGAAAAGTGGAGGAGAAGAACACCATGACACAAACGGGCATTCCCTCTGCTGAATCTGTTACCTTTAATATTAGGACACATATGAGTGCATTATCACCAATATACCATGGTTACTTACTACAAAAAAGTTAGTTTGCACTATTCGTGGTTGCTTTACAAGTAAGAACTAACTAGTAACTTAGAATAGAGGAGAGGAGAAATATTGTAGTTTAACATACCTTTAGCACAGATTCATGGTTTGTGGTTATAGGCAGCAATATAACTGTTTTAAAAGAATTAAGATTGCCATGTCTGTCCAGGTATACAATTTAAACAGACCCTTACGAGCTAATCAGAAGCAAGTATTCTTTGGAGCCATGCCATGATTAGAGTTACCAGTGCTTCACATTCTGCACTTCTATGTAAATAATTTGTCCACAAGAAATGCAAGTCAACTCATCTAAAAACAAACACAGATGTTTATCTGAGGGAATTTTGAAGCTGTCTTATCTTTATCTATTCACTGGAAGCAAGCATTGCAGACAAGCTGGGGGATGCATGCTGATTTCCTAGAACCTGCACATGGCCCGATGGCAACGCAGATGCTTATCCACAATTGCTGTAAAGGTAGAACAGCGTACTACCACACAAACAGTTTTGTGTAAGATTACTCTGAGCGAGGTTGGGACCCTGAGAAAGAAAGAAAGCAAGGGAGCATGAGAGACACAAAAAAAGACAGAAAGCGAGAGGGGGGAGGAAAAGAGTTTTGGGGGTGATATCTGCGGCACAGGAGAGAGAAAAATCCATGGGAATCCAGCTCATTAGCATATGAATCAAATTCCAGCAGCAGGAAAGGACAGACATTCAGTTCAGAGCCCGTTGTTAGGAATACCAGCAATAGATGAGCAAAATCAGTACACTGAGTGCAAGGGTCAAAGTTAATCCTCTCATGGTGTGCTACACAAGTAGAGCTAAGGACTTCAGAGGCCTGGGGAAAATATGATGGAGATAAAACAACATATATTACCATGACACACTGTAGGAATTCAAACAAGCATGTACAACGCTTGCACGATGTGCTCGCCATAATAGTAAAACTCTGAGCACATCTCATGTATGACTACCCTTTGTGTTCTTTGGTTTG
Source organism: Thunnus maccoyii (assembly GCF_910596095.1). Classification (NCBI taxonomy): domain Eukaryota; kingdom Metazoa; phylum Chordata; class Actinopteri; order Scombriformes; family Scombridae; genus Thunnus; species Thunnus maccoyii. The sequence goes on from NC_056536.1 coordinate 14,137,789, forward strand.
ATGATTTAACACAATAATCAAGATCAAAATCAACAGATAATGATGCTGATGCATAAAAGTGGCAGTTGTAAGTTACTCAAGTACTGTATTTCAGTACAATTTTGAGATACTTGCACTTTGCTTACATTTTATTCTACTTCATACTTTTACTAGGGGAACTTCGTACTTGTTTGTTGTACTTGAACATTGAATGCAATAATTAATACTTTGCAAACCAGATGCAAAGCTGTGATGCATTGTTATAGTAGTCCCCAACAGCAGTCTGCATAACATAATTTTTTAAGTAGTTAGATATAGTAGTTAGATACGTATCCACTTTTACTAAAATAAATGTTTGAGTGCAGGACTTTTACTCGTAATTGAGTATTATTGAGTATTATCATCGTGCTAATTTTACTAAAGGAAAGGATCTAAATATTTCTTCCACAACTGTCCACTTTACACATTACTGATAAATTAAGGGAAACACTGGAAATGCTGCACATCAGCAGAAAAAAAGCTATGGCATTAACAGAGACATGTCTTGAACCTGCTTTTGGTTTCTCGTCAGTGGTGTGAACCTGTTGCGGGTCTTGTACATCACCCAAGCCTTAAAGCAGGAGAACGTGTAAGAACATGGAAACCATGCGTCCTGGCCAAATTCTTTATTGCTGTCAGACACGGAAGGTTTCTTATTATTACGTCTCCACAGACATGTGCCTGCTGTACAGTCAGATTAGTTTTGATTGTATGACATGACATTTGTCAGACATTTGCTAAAAGCCCATATAAAGTTACCCCCTCTCCACAGGTTCCAGGACAGAAACAAAACAGAGTCTGCAGTGATCCACAGAGAAATCCGCAGGTGGTGACCACATGTGGAGAGGATGTTTACTTCATAGTCTGGCAATTGGGACATTCTGTCACTGTCAACAAGGAGATGCGCTGTATATGTCACAGCTTATTTCTGTATTTCTCTCTCAAAGTGAGCACTTGTCCTGAAAAAGGGGTCCTAACAGTGAGGGCACTGTTCAAAAGCAAGAGTCCAGATGAATGGCGTGAAAAGCATTTCAAGTGCCAGCAAACCATGTTCCTCACTCGCTAGGAGGAATGCAGCCTATTGTCAATTGAACTTGTGCAAATGCTCCTGAAAGTGCAGCACAGGGGGCAGAGGGAGGCTGAGGACAGCGTACGTGACCTCTCTCAAAGCCAGATCATCCCTGTCCTCTTGTGCTCGCCAGAGAAACTTTGGTCGCTCAAATTCAGAAGGGCGGGAAAGTTATTTGTGCCCCCTGTGTGAGGCGTTGATTTCACCAAACAGTTGTCGGCTGGAGTGGTCATGACCTTTGCTCTCGGTTGTTAGGAACTGCCAGAGCTGAGAGGCAGAAAGCCAGACACCATGGTAACAAGAGTGCTGGTATCTATGCTGGAGAGATTCACTGGGAATCTTAAAGGAAATTTCCACAGGATACAAGCTTAATCCCTCAGCAGGTGAAAGTTTGACACTAACAAATCTTTCAACAAAATGTTTGAGATACACAGGCTGAAGACACAATCAGTTTCTGACAGTGACCCCTCTATTTTAAACCACAGTGTTGACTGTGGTGAGTTCCAGTGTCAATGACTCCTGTAAATATTTCACAAGCATTCCAAATGTGGACTGGCTGTCCTTGGAGGAGAGCGATAAATTCCCTCACCAAATACACACATCAGTACTCAGTTTCTCTTTCATGGTCATCTTCTGGTTAAAGCCAACCATGCATCATTAAGTTATTGAGCTAGAGGTGGGGAAAGGATTTCTGCATGTCCTTTTATGGCACAGAAGCAGGGAGTTACTACACAAACTAATACTCACAGCAGGAAGGACCATGGGAACGACACAGCAGAACCACCTGCCATTCTTTATCAAATGTAAAAAATTCTCCTTTAGATTATTTTTACCCTTTAGTTTTGAATTGGGGGCTGAAGATGACGGATGGTACTGTGGTATAGACTGAACCTAATACAAAAACATGAAGTCAGGTCAATGTCGGCTTGCAAAAAACATAATTAAACATTCAAAGATCAATTCTGACACTATGTTTCTGACAGCTGTTATCTTACATTCTCAAGAGCAGATTCAGAAGTACACAGACTTGCTTAATCTATTCATGTATGCAGTATTCTCAGATTATCTGCTTAAACAGTACTCAAACACTTAATCCACGTGAATGCTTTCTCTGAGTCTATTGATATGTAAAATATGTGATTGTTGTGCTTCTCTAAAAAAAAAAAAAAAAGCAAACACAATCACATTTTTATTTCTAATTGATTCTTTTCTGTAGGACTAAAATATATTTTGCAGCCTTTACAAACCACTTTAAAGGACTAATTTAGAATATGTCGATTTATACTTAATTGTTGTTCCTACTGCAATTAGAGAGATTTGCATATGAAATAATTTAGCATCTTATGCCTGTTTAACAACTTTTATATTTTTCAGCAATGAGAAACCTTATATTGTTTTGTACTAAGCAGCTACATCCTGGTCTGATGTTATGGGTTGATGTTTGTCTTTACGACATAAAACATCGTGATTTGGTATGTGTGTTGTGTGGTGAGACACTGGGAAACACCACAGCCTCTCCTTAGCTTGGGGCAACAAATGCAAGATGTAAGCATCTGAAATCCCTTTAGAAATGACAGAAGAGCAATTTAGGTTACCAGTAAATTAGTTTATTAGGTTACATTAAATATGTTTGATATTCTTTCATGTAGTAGCTGCATGTTGATAGCATAATGTTGTTGACTATAAAGTGACTGGCATGGAGTTTTTACTCTTCCCAGTTTGTCACTGATTAAGTGGCTGAGAAACTCACCCCCTGCCTGTTAAGGCTCTTACGCAGCACTAGCTGCTCCTAATGGATAACAATGAGCTGCTCAGATGCTGACAGCAGCTAAATATATTCTATTCTGTCACGACAGGTTTGGCATTATTTCAAACCCATTCACAGCATTATACAATAACAGGATGTTGCATAAATATGTTACATACTATATTGAATAATATAATACGTATTCCACATAATTTCAAGTTGTGGAGGTGTTTTTGTCAGCGTAGTACCTTTGTAAAGCCAGGGTACAACCTAGAACTGCAGTACTGAGTAAATATAGTGAAACTCCGACAGGCTTCAATTATACAATTACAGAGGTTGCTGAGAGACAATTACCTCCTCCTTTTCTCTAGAAGCCAAAGCAGGTAGGTGGAGACAGCATGCCTGGCATGTGGTAACACATGCTAGATACACCTGGCTGTTCCAGGTTGATGGTGTGTGCAACCTCTAAAAAAGTAGTAGGAAGTGTGATTTACTGCGACACTTTACATTTATGTGCTATCATTGTTGCCACCCGGGAGCTGTTCGCCGTGGAAAGTTTTGATTTTCATTTCACGGTGTCAAAGCATTATGACATTTTCAGCGTGGATCCACTGTCAGTTTGCATTCAAGTGCTCGCTTCATAAGAAGCACACTCAGACAAACCACTCACCATATGACATGAAGAATTTATCATCTTTTCTCTGCCTTTCATAAACTAGAAAATGCCAGTGAGCCACATGGATGTGGAAGGTTGAGTTCATACTTGCTGAGAACATTCCAGTCAAAACAACACGCATGATACAGTATTTCTTAGAGATGAAGTAGATTTCAATATTTTAAGCAGAGGAATGTGATGTGTTGTGATGGGGAGAGAATCTAAGAGGCACCACATCACGCCTGAATGAGCAGGAGACTAGATGTTTTTCACAGTTTGAATGAAAGGCTGACCCTATTCTCATGTAACAATTTGTGGTACTGTAAATTAATTTATTGAAAGCCTAGTCCAAACATCACCACAAGGAGTGAGGATCACAGGATTCCCCAATTACCACATTTCAGTCAAGTTGGGTCAGACAAAGAAAGAGACTCGACCCATTTCACTATGACAAAGCTGCAGAGGCTTTAATAGGCCGGCTTCACAGGAGCAAGCGCGGCCAGCGCTCTGCACAACTCACCCTCCACCACTCCTCTTCACTCTCTGACCGGCCAGACAGATGAACAGACAGAGAGAGATGTGATCTCATTATGAACAATTTGCATTTATAGCAGAGATTTTGACTTATGAACAAGTTAGACAGCAAGTAAGCAGTGAGATTAATATGACTGTGCAGCAAAATCCCACATTTATATAAATCTGAACATCAGATCCAAATAACTGTCAATGAAAATGTGACTCTTCTACAATTACATTTGCTGCAGGAAATATATTGATAAATGCTGCTCAAAGTGTGGAAATAAGACAGAACATCTAAATTGTGATCAACACAGTCTGCTACAGCAGTGAGAAAATGCTCCTGCCTCACTCAGACAAACCATGGGTCGATCAAATCTTTGAATAAAAATAATAATAATAATAATAAAAATACATTCTACAGATTTTGGATACAATAGTGTTAAAACATACAAGAATACCACAAAAATGTAATCATGTGTTACAATTAGGGATGCAGTTCACAATTATTTTTATTATCGATTAATCTACCAATTATTTTCTCATTTGTAAAAGAAAATTAAATTGTGAAAAATGTCCATCCCCAGTTCCCAGAGGCCATGATTAATCTTAAAAACATTATCTATTCTTAGTCCAAAACCCCAAAATAATGAGTTTTTATTATCATAGAGGAAAATATTCATATTTGGGAAGCTGAAACCTATGAATTCTGACCAGTTTCAGTTGCAATTTGAAGTATTTTTGCATGTAACAACAGATAGATATATTCAGAAAACTACTTTTCCAGCCCCAATTACAACTTCATAACCATGTCCTCAACATAGTCATGCCTGATGGAGATGAAGGACGAAGCTGTCCAGCACTGAACAGCATCAAAAGGCCAATAATAAAATGGGAAGATAAACTCTTATCAAAATTTCGTTTCGTTTTCAAAGACTTTTCGTTTCTGACTTTTGATGACTCTTAGCCCTGTAGACTATGCTTGTAGTATTTTGGCTCCGATGCAGTGTGTAGTCTAAGTCCAATTACGTTCATTGGCACAGGTCAAGTTTTGATTGTTTTGTCTCTGAGCTCAGACAGAGAGGTCAGAGATCAGAAAGGTCACAGGTAAAGTCTTTACCTGTGACCTGCCTACCTGGTTTAAGCTGAGAAAACTTGCAGCTGTTTGATGATTCGATTACTGCGGCGTCTTTTAGAAGTGCTGACATCCCATCTCTGCATACTACAAAGCTGAAAGCTTTTTTTACGGCCACAAACGCAGATCATATGACATTCACTTAGTTGTCTGAAGGCAAATTGTGTTGTACAGCTTACCCATAAGACGAACAACTGGAGTGATGAGGCTCTTTCCTGCGCAGGTTTCTTTTTTAATTCAAGAGAAGCTCGACGTGTCCGTACTTCTCCATTTCTTTTTACCTCAGACGAGTAACGTGTGAAACTCTTGACTGACGGCCAAAACTGCGCAGTCAACAACTGCAACAGTGAGTCAAGTCCTGCAAGGTCGTTTCTCTATTTTAGAAGCGACAGAGGTCAAAGGACACCGCGACTCTGTGTCTGTGGTATGAATGCTGTCATATACTATAACCAGCATCCGTCCGTATGCTTTGAGAGAAATATGTGTCTATACAAAACGTTGGGAAATATTTCTGTCCGCGTGTTTGTGCGCGCGCGTGTTGAACGTCAGTCAAGGTAAATGTTTAATGCTGGAGAGTAAGCTCATCCACTTTTCTCCCCCATTCATAAACTTACCTGGAGTAGCTACTCGCAGTGTTAGAGCTGAGCCTCCCTATGAACCTCAGATATTGGATTGATGATGATTGGAAAGGACAATCACTGTTCATTCATGCAAATGCAATTGCCCTTTACGAACATCCTGAGAGGATGAACGAGCTGCTGAGTGGACTCTTCCTTTCTCATCTCCTCTCTGCTGTATCTGACATTTACCTGCTCGAATTTAAAGTTGATACAGCTCAAGAATAACTATAATTTCAACGGAGCAGTTCCTACTGTAGGTTACAACAGTGTTTCGCAAAAAAAAAATTTAACTGCAAGGACCCCTAAACTGACACAAATTAGACTACAGACCCCCATCTGATAAGATATTTGCTTTTAGATTACAGAAAGTGTATGAAACCCATGACCATAATAATCATACATTCTGTCATTGTGTTATTTATGGATGGAATTATAGTGAAAATAAATTATTCCCCTTTTTGCTGGGGACCCCCTGGAACCTCCTCAAAAACCCCTGGGTCCCCAAACCCACTGTGAGAACCACTGGGCTACAATATGCTATATCTCATGTCGTGCACACATAAAACTATGCCAGTGTTTGCACAGAGTGAGTCCACACCCATCTGAGTTCACTTATATTAACACTCCAGCTACAGCAGAGCCATATCAGCTCACTGAGTGAAAAAACACATTTAACATTTACCAAGACTGAAAAAAGAAATGAGTTGTGTGTTTTACTGTCCTCATGTTGAAACACTCTGTCACCTGCATTGCTTGTTCACATGTGAGAAGGAATGTGAAGTGCAGGTGTGTGGAGAGATTCTTGGAGAGAAACGCAAAAAGGCTCACAGGATTCACAAGAAACGTATCACACTGTGTTCAGATGTTGCAGATATAAACATTTCCATCCATGTCAGAACATCTGAATACATAGTTAGCTTTAATTATCTAAACTAAGACTCCTCCCATTATGTTGAAGGGTTATGAAGATAGAAGTAGAGCTGAAACAATTATTCAGTTGATTAATGGATCAACAGAAAATTAATCAGCAACAATTATGACAACTGATGAATAATTAAAGTCATTTTTTTCTAATCAAAAATGCCAAGAAATCACAGGCTCCTGCTTCTCAAATATGAATATTTACTGGATTTATTGGTCTTCAGTACAAGGTAAGAAATTGTGGTGGGCATTTTTCACTATTTTCTGACAATTTATAGACCTAACAATTGATCGATTAATCAAGAAAATAATTGTGAGATTAATCAGTAATGAAAGCAATCATTAATTGCAGCCCTATCTCTGGCATTTACAGCGAATATTAGAACGTTTTGATACCTAGAAGGCACTAAGATTATGATAAAAAAGTATTCTCATATTTATATTCTTATTTATACAACTTAATCTTACTGATGTTAATTATTATTATTATTATTATTATAATTATTATGTTATTATTGGCTTCTTTTGTATAACCATGGCAGTACACTCTAGGTTTAGTACACAGTGCTGTGGTCAGATTAATCCAATACCTCACATCTAACTCATCCAGTGTTTTGCTCTTGATTCAGATTCTTTACTTTTGATATTTTTAGTATGTAGTTTGCTTATTTCGTCATGGACATACTGACAACGCACCTGACTAAGCATATCATTCTACTATGTGTAATCAGAAGGCCAAATTAGTAGAGGATGCTCACTCCATTCTGTAAACTCCTGCAATAAAAATAGACTTTTGTTGACAAATACTCTTAGTTGGACTATATGATATTTTAATTTCCTTTGCAGTCAAGGTTTGGCTCATAAAAATGTCTAAAAAATGTGACAGCTACAAAACACATATGCAACGCAAGATGTATTCAAACACCAGAAAGAAAATTGTCTCAAATTTTAGAGATTAGTTAATTAAAATAATTAAATGTATGTAATTCATTAGTTTTATAAAGTTCTCCCAATACTTTATATTATGACGATTGCATATCTGTTAATATAGTGGTGAAAGTGTGCAAGCATTAGCATTTTACACAAACACAATCCTGTAGAAGTTTTATCTGGGATATTAATCTCTCCTTGTGTCTTAATCTTATAAAAACATATGTGCTACTTATTGAAATACACACACACACACACAAAAAACAATGTAAAACCTCACCCCCATCGACACATATAGACTATAAAATATATTCTCTGTGTCAAGTTGTCCATACCGTGCTCCGTTCCCTCAAGGTTCAGACTTTATTATAAAGCTATAGAGAAGAAGCTTACATTCCAATTACCACTCAAACCCGCAGTGAACACTGTGTCTTGAACCTTGACATCACCCTCCTTTGAGAGAAACACTGAAGACCCGCTTGGAGATCACACATTTTCACCCATTAAGGCCATTGTGCTTCTCTGACCTGTAATCTTGACCTCAAGTTGTGTTTCTCTCTGGCTCGAAGCACTTCCCTGCTGATAACTGAGATCTGTAGATTCCCCTCCATGTCTGAGTCACAGCATGTATTAGCAGAAGTAATTTTATAGTTGCTGCCCTACATGCCAGTAGACATAAAGGGCAGTAAGTTATTCTATAGCACATGGAAATATAATGTTTTGCACAAATTGAAAACTCTTTATTCAAGTGTTGACTCTGACACCCCATAGCAATTTATTTCTATCAATATGTGCAGTCCCAGTGGTAGTTCACATTGACCTTTGCCCTTTGTTTTTGAGCAACAGAGAAAACGAGAAAAATATATATTTCACAGAGGACAAAGTGAAGAGAATCCAGTTGCCATGGTAATGGATTTTTATTGTGGGCAGGTCTTTCCTCCAGTGGTATAACGATGCCCCCTAGTGACATCTCAGATGGCCTTGCACACTGAGGAAGAAGCAGCACAATCCAGAGAGAGGATTTTCACAGCTTCACTCCAGCGAACGCTTTAACCAGTCTTTCATTTCAATTTCAGTAACTATTTCAAGGATATTCAAACATCATTTTTCATCTTGTGAGTTTTCAGAGAGGCAAGGAAATGTTAAATGACTGATTAAGCCAAACAAGTGCATTTGAAAGGTCAGATTTATGTCCAGCTTTGATGTTACAGGAGATGACAGGTGATCTCTATATCGCAGTGTCAGTCTCATGCAGTGGATTGTCTTTTCTAAGGTGCATTTGAGCATGAAACATCATTTCTACACCAGCTGCAGAAACCTGCACCACAACTGCTTCTCCCAGGGTCCTCCTTAAATGTGGAAGATCTATGTAGATTTTTCAGTTGGTTAAGCAAGAAATTTTCTTCAGGTGTTTCTACTACTGGGTCTGTTGCTGACATATTTTAATTTATTTGAATAAACAGTCAAGGGAGTTTAGGAATTAATTTCTCGATAGTTTTTGCCATCCAGGTAGTGATTTAACATGAAATCTAATATTATATCAAATCGCTAAATCTTACAGGAAACAGTTCATCAAAAAAGTCTTCATCCCAGGCTCACAAGTTGCAAATATGTGTTAAAGTGAGACCATGGTGAGCAAAGAGAATATTTGTCACTTTCAGTTAACTTCTCTTTTTCTGTATTATGTTTCAGCATGCCCCCAAAAATATCATTCATCACAGAAGAAAATATTGTACTTTATTTTTCCACATAAAAGGTAAGAGAGACATCTTTAAAACACTTTATACGTGCTTGAAATTTATTGAGCATTATCTTGATGTTGGCTATTATGTCGTCTATTTCTAAATGACAGACTCAGAATATACAATGATCCTCATTGATCTAAATTGGTGCAGTAAAAATGTTAAAGCAAGTGTAAAATTGATGTGGGTTCCTATAGATGACAGATAACTGGCTGAAAAGCAAACTAAATACATTTGATATGATTTTTTTTTTTAAATTTGAATTATAGACCATAGGATCCAGACCTATAACCAAAAATTCCTCTGAGATTCAGCACTGCCAGCTGCTTTGACTGATAGCACTTTTGCCATTGCAAGGCCATCATTCAGGCTGTGAATATTAGCAGCGCTTCAAGGATTATCCATAGTACAAGGCTGAACCACTGCTCACTGTATGAAATTATCCAATTATGAGTTTCTTTGTATTGAGGCCCAGCGTGTGTGCACATCGACCTGAAGATGTCAGGGATCTTTCTCTGCATCCATTTCCTTCAGTGCAATTTTCAGTATGTGCCTGTTATGCAGTTCTTTGTGGTTCTTTATTTGACCAACCTTACCTTTATGGGTCACATTCATAAAAGAGGGCCAGAATTGAAGACAGGGGTGTGGAAAGAAAGGAGATGATGCTGCGGGGAGCAATGCTCTATCTGAAGAAGAATGCTTCAGAGAATACCGAACATGTGTCTCTAATCTGAGGAGAATGCTTATGCTGCATTTGTTTTTAATGACTGACTGTATTGTGCAGGCGACACTGGGAACATCAAATGTCTCATGCAAAAATTCTGTCTTATATTTGCTGCCCAACAAGATAACAGCATTGCAATGGGTGCTAAGTGGAGATGGACTGGGAATAAATGTTGACTGATAAGTGCAATCAAAGCCAGCTGCCTTCATTTATTGACTCAAGACCCAGGGGTGTGAATGTGTGTGAGAATGTGTGTAATACCAGTGTTGCAGTGGAATACGAGGACTTGCATCATCACCACTTAACAGCATTACAGGCAGCTTGCTAGACTATAGGTGCCCAAGGGAGAAATTTGAAATTGAAATGTTAAATGACTTTAATACACGTGACGTGCACGTTGGGAATATGTGACTAAGGGTTGTATTTATGCTTTGCTGTGTTTTTCTGGCCTCTGCTTTATTTATAAATGTGAAAAATGCGTGTGCATGAGGCCGATGAAAAGAACAAGCGCATAGGAATGGTGCTTGTGTGATGTTTATACAGTGCTGAAAAAGATAAATGACTATGTTTTAAGGAACAGAATGATAAAAATGTTGCAATGCACTTTAGTTTGTCTGACAATGCTGCTGCATGACGTCCTTTTCTACTGAATCAATATCTTAACAAGTAGCAAGAGCAACAGCTGACAGACATAAAGTAACTACATATTCCAAACAACAGGCTGCTGTCATCCTTGGTGTGAGATTGGTGCAAAATCAAGGCCTACTGCATTGTTTCTGGCAGCCACTTTAAGCCTGACCAAGTCCTTGTACAATAATAACCCTGTGAGTAACAGAATTTATTATTTGTTATCTATATAAAATAAATAAGCAAAGATTTACAGTAAAGTTTAAGTATATAAGTATGCAGAACACTGGGATTATTATACATACATTAAAAGCAACAATGTATATGTAATGAATCTCAATAAAATGGCATATCACAACTTTTCTTTAATGTACATTGGTATGTATTTATAATGAAACATGTCCTGTACTAAATGAGAGCAGGACATGATAATAACAACAACAAAAAAAACAAAAACAATCCAAGCTACCATTAGTTTCCTTACAACGCACAAACAAAAGTTATCTTCATACACTTGTAATATAGACTTTCTGTTTCATGTAAACCCGTATGTCAGCATGTTGACCATTAAGCAATCCTTTATGTTAATTAACATGTTTGAATAATTCATGTATTTGACACCCAGAGTGCTAAGCTAGATGAAGGCATTGGGAAACAGATGTGTTCACCTTTAACCAGCTACTGATCATCCATGAAAATCTGAGAGCCTAGCAGATCTGCTGCTGTTCATGGTGAAAACTTTGCCTTTTCACACAATTTCTGCTTCATTTGTCACCAAAAAATGTGCAAGTAAAGACTCGAGAAGTGCAGAGTAGTCGCTTGTTACCAGCTGTTTGAGACTGATTGTGTTTTTGCAATTCCTTGAGAGTGCTGATGAGATTGTTTTGTGTGTACTGTAGGTTTTGGTGTCTAATTGCGAGTAAAGTTAAAAATCAAGAGAGATATGTTTTGTTTTTAAACACAAGCTAATATTCTTGTAGCTTTTAAGTGCAGGAGATCATTGAGTCATTGACAACTAGGAGTGTGAAAACATTCATTAGGAAGACACTATTGAAAATCCATACAGTGGTCTACACCTTGGACCTATACATATCTAAACCCCAATCACCGAGGATAGATCTTTTCATTGAACACTTGGGAACAATGTGTGAAAACAAATGCCCGCAGCACTGGGCTGCACAGTATGCTGAACATCCATGATGTGTGTTAGTGTGCAGGAACCTTCTCTGGAGAATGGAAGAAAATCCACTTGGGTGACATCCCCATTGTTTGTTCCATTATACTGCAGGGTTCACTTGCGTATAAGCCTCTAATACTCTCAAAATGAAAGTAAACACAACTCCCAACTGACTCGTTTTCTCATGAAGGAGGCAAACATTTCATTAAGGAGGCACACTACTAAGCCAGGAATTTTCCAAAATGTTTTGTTTTTTCTGCTGATACTCAAAAAATAATAACAGGCATGGAAGTTGATATTAAATAATGAATATTAATACATTCATATGCTCATTTAATTAATTTCTTTTTGAGTGAGTGAAGTATATATTAACAATTTTATCTTTTTCCTGTCCATAACTGGTAAAAATATTAAAAAGAGGAAAATGTGCTCCTGAAGCCAACCAAAGACCATCAGTGAAATGTGTAGACTCAAGTAGCTTTTTATAAAAAGGAAAAATTGCCAATTCCAGTATGAGGTAGGCTGACCTTGTTGGTTCAGTGGCTTTATTGATTGCAGATGCCAGACAACCTAATATTGGGCAGCAAAACTGAGCGCTGGAAACAACGTACTCTTGTGTATGCACACACACAAGATGAGTCAATGGAAAGCTGGTGAAATGAAAGCTAAAATATTTATAGGTAATGAATATTCAGCTGAGAGTACTTTTGTATCATCCCCCCACAACAGTTTTACAGTTTAAATATTTATAGCCGCTTAAATAAATGGAACAGCCGCACAACCTAAACATTGGGAATGTCTTGGTGAGTATGAACAGGTGGTGCATGAGGTTTGTGTGTGTCTATGGATATTAAGAATTATATAAAAACATGATTTAAATCTGTATCTGTACGTCCCCAATAAAGCATCCCTGAATATGTGAACAGGACAGACTTCCTGACTGAATATTGATGACACATGGCAAGTTGTTCCATTTAACAATCTCCTCTTCTCACCCTTTACCACACTTAACACCTCCCCTCCTTCTATCCTTACCAAAACTTACGCATTAAGGCCATTTTGATTCGGTTATCACTTTATGTGTTGCCAATGGCAGAATTTATAACCAAATGAGCTGTGTGGAAAATGTCTGTTCAGACTGGCATGAGGACGTGGGCAGTAATGTCTGCTGCCACCTGCTCCTTTCCCAGTGTTTTCTTCTCAGCAGTACAAGGCCACAGGCAGTGAGTCTAATTCTGTCTGCACTGCGAGTTCAGGATTTAGGGACCTTTTACCAGGGCTGCAAAGGCATCAGGAGATGATGATGTCAGTGCAATTTAATCTTGTCAAAACTTCCAGTTTGCCCTAGAGGTGCAGATACTGACCATCAAAAAGCTATGAAACTCTGTTAGGTTGATTCCTGGCACTGGGTTAGGAGTGTAGACAAGTACGAGGTGGCTGTTGTTACAGACCATAAACACTGTGAAAGAGCCCTTGAGTAAGACACTAAACCCCAAATTATTGCGAGGGTTATGTACTGCTGCTAATAGTGACCGGTCTCTTTGTGGCTCTGTGAGTTGCCTTCTGTTGACTTCGAAACTCAGTCAAAAACTGGGATGTGTTACCGTGAAGATGGCACCTACTGCTGGTTGGTATTCAGCTTTAAATGACTCATTTATGTGAAGCTGCCTTTGTGTTTTAACAGTTATCAATGCCAAAATTGCCGGTGCATCAATCCCAAACACTGTGAAATTATACAAAACAGTGAAAGGAACTTCTCAATAAACAATATCCACACACAGGAGAACTGCTTTAGTAAAGAGCACCAGTGATCACAAGTAGACCCTCACCAATGCCGACTAAAAAACACTTAACAGGACATTTGCTTAATAACACTACAAACTACAGCCTCCGAATGACCATCGAGTTGAATCAACACCTCTGACCATCTCCAGCACAACTGACCATTATAAGCTACTTTGTTATTTTGCCAATTGAGTGTAAATGGAAAGGTTTTAGAGCTGCAACTGAACGGTCTGTGTGGCATTTTAATCAGGGTATCATTTTTACTGTAATCAATACTATAGATCACTGTAACAGTAAATTATTTGAATTACCTTGGTGTAATTAATGAAACTGTGGTTGAGATAATTAGTAGTAGCCTCTGCTGCACAGCAGAAGTATTGTGAGTGCTGGTAAATTATGATCCAGATTATGACCACATTTCCAATAAACCGTATTGCTTCCTGTTGCAATGGAGAGGGCTGATGTTTTCTCCCCCCGGGCATCACTCTGCATGAGTTTGTTTAATAGAGCAAAAAGGATAAGAGCTGATAATGGATAGAGTCACTTTCTCCATCAGTCTTTTACTCACACTACCATCATTGTTACAGGAAAGCTTTGGTTCGCTTTATGCAGTGTGAATACTGTCCTGTCCAGTCTTTGTGCTGTTATGCAGCCTCTTTGTGCCACAAATGTAGCATAATACAGACTTCCTGTACTCATAACTGACAATGTAAATGTAGAGCAAAGAGGCATGTAGAGGCAACCAATTTATTTGGAACAGTTTTTGTTCGTAATTGTGTGTAATCCATGTTTTAAATAGATGAAGTCATAATTAGTTAATGGTGAAATGCTACAGA